>NW_027466140.1:3410000-3462500 GCF_046127955.1 Nelusetta ayraudi | reverse complement strand
TTCTGCCGCTGAAGACAGTCGCTCGTCTATGGGCTGAAAACTTGCTCCTGTCAATTTCGCTTTCAAGAAAGAAAACGCAATCGCGACTCTTGGAGCTGTTCAGGCAAGGGCTCTGAACTCAAAGCGACGTGTCGCCGCTGCAAAGCCCTCCTCTATTCATGGGTTTGCATGGATACGTGATATTATATCATGTAATTTTAATGCCCGCGCCCTCCTCCGCTTTTATCAACAAAAAAAAAAAACACTTACGAGGCGCCGGCGCCCGTACGCCGGCGCGCTAACTCGCAGACTATTTACAAATACGTGCTCTTCCCCGATGCTGACACGCCCAGCTCGTTCCCTGTCACATTCCATTAATAATGCATACATGCAGGGCTTTAATGGCGACGACCGTGGCGTTCGTTCGCTTCCCGGCCGTTGAATTATAAAACCTTCGCTCCCGGTGTCACAACGTCTCGCGCGCCGTTTGCGACTGCGCCCCTTGAATCAGTCCGCCGGCGTGCGACGTATCTCACGTGCCTGTCCTGCGCTGGAAATATCGCCGCTGTACAGTCACACACACAAACACGCACGCGCACACACACACACTCACACATGCTGGTTCTCACTTTAAATCCCTCCTCCACCCACTCAAAAAGCCCAAGCGTGTAATCTTGTTTGGTTTCCGCACACACGTGCCGTCGTCATGTATGTGAACTTGAAATGTCAGCCCTGTGGTTGTGCAGGCTCAGTCCTCCTCGCTGTCCTGCCTCATGCTCTCCATTAAAACCATTCAAGAGCAGCAAGCAGCAGCAGCAGCATTTGTCTGCTCGCATGGCTACTATAAAAGGAAGAGGGCTGGAGGATGATGTAAAGTAACTGGGGGTGAAGTCATCTCTCTGTTGAAAAGGCAGGTTGAACGATACCCTGGAGAGGAGGGGATTTTCATTTTGCTGCACCTGCTGCCCCGTGCGATAATATGAACTGATGTGTGCGCCGTGACGCGGAGCCACGGGGCTGTCAGTCAGTCACTCAGTCAGTCAGTCAGTCAGCGCCAAAAAAAAAAAATAGAGAGAAGCTGTTTGTGCTGCCGCTGAACTGGAGATGACCGTGCAAGTGGCCGGTCAGAGAGACGGGCAGCGCTTGCTCGCTTTGAGAATGAATTTTGGCTGCATTGGTCTTGCAAAAAACACGGATTAGACCCCACAATTAGCGGATCGGGGGTTGAGTGACGGGTTGGGCGCTCGGCAGGTTTCGTGCTGCGACTTCCTGTTTATTTTTTTTGATGTCCTTGAAAGGGGGAAAAAAAGAGAAAAATGTCAGGTTTTTACGGCACCGCGATTCAAAAACGTGGCACCTTTCGCTCAAGCGCAGCGATCGGCGAGGTTTTCAAGGGTCGCTGTCCCTTTAAGAGCAGCTAGCGAAGCGCTCGGCCCTGTTGGTGCTGCTGCTGCTGCTGATGGCAGTGCTGCCAGTTGATTGGCTGTGGCTGTCAGGGCTGGGGCGCTACAAGGATGCTGCTACGTCTCCTCCCCCTCCCTGCCTGCCTCCCTCCCTCTCTGCTGTCCTCTCTCTCTCTTTCCCTCTCTCTCTATCTCGCACTGTCTCTCTCTCTCTCGCGCTCGCTCACTCACACACACACACACTCCCCCAATCCCTCTTCCTCTTTCGCATCCCTCTGAATAATCCACATCTAGGGCAAACTGGCTGAGAGGCGATCCAGTGCTCAGCTCCTCTCTGCAGGCCGAGCGAAGCGACAGAGAGCGAAAGACAGCAATTTTCAACGCAGGAGGAAAAAAACGTGAGCTTTTTGACAGCAGATACCAAGAATTGACAGGAGATTTTCATTTTCGGATATCATTTATTTATACATATTGTTTATATATCTATATATATATATATATATATTTGTACACACACATATAGATATTTCTATATATATACCTATTTAATCTTGTAAATATCCGTATTTGTGCTCGTCTGTTGATATTCATATTTTTATATGTATTTGTGTGTGTAAATATATATATCAACAAAAGAATTATATATATATATATATATACATATATATATATATATATATATATAAATATATCTATGAATTTATATGCGCATCACTGTGAACCCAGAGAAACAAGAGGAGATCTTTTTTCATCGGGGCTGGTCTCTGATCGTGTCGTCGTAAACAATATTTTGAAATATTTCCTTTGATCTTTTACGTCAAGAGGACAAAGACTACGTGCCCATTTTTTTTTTTTTTTTTTTTGTTTTCCTGCTGCTGCTTCCCATCTTCCTCTCGATTCTCTCTTTTTTTTTTGGACAACCTTCGAGAGGAATCGAGCGGAGAGCCAAAAAGGACCGGATCCGAAAAAAGGAAAAGAGAGAAAGAAGAAAAAAAACCCGTCGAAAGATTCCAGTGTGATTTCCGTCGGCGTTAGTGCTCCGTTCGGCTGATCGCAGCGTGCCGTCCGAGGAGGAGGCAGCAGAGACCAGAGTGCCACGCCGCTCGAGCTCAGCGTCAGACCCAGCCTGCACGGCCAGCATGCACAAACACCATCACTGCTGCAAATGCCCAGAATGTTATGAAGTGACCCGTATGGCTGCCCTGCGTAGGATGGATGCCCCGTCGTATGGAGGAGAGTGGCAAGCGGAGCCCTATGGATACCCGCCTGGGTACGGAGGAGGCCAGACCTTACCCCCACCGGCCTCGGGGGGAGGTGGAAGCATGGGAGGTGGATCGGGCACGTTGGGGAGAAGTAAGGGCAAGATCATGTCTGGAGGTGGCCCCGGGGGACCCAACCCCAAGGGCCAGTCCAAGGGGGGGCCCAAAGTAAACGGCAACAACTCCGGCGGTGGACAAGGCGGATGGTGGCCCGAGTGCACCTGTACCAACCGGGAGTGGTACGATCAGGTAACTCGCCATCCTTACTCTGCCAGGGAGGGGGCGGTGGGGGGGGGGGGGGGGAGGGCGAGCTGTTGCAGCAGTTAAAACTGGACCGTTAGTGTTGAAGCCGAGGCCGCCGAATTCGTATCGAGTGTTCAACCCCCAAAGTCTTCCAGTTCTCCTTTAATTGAGTTTTTTTCCCCACTACATGGGAATCAGAGTCCAAACAGGACTGATCCAGTTCCACACACGCACATACACAACGTGTGTGCTGACACGATGATCATGTATGGACCTGATGCAGATGACTAATGCTTATAGATTTAACACACCTCCAGTGTGTCGTCAAAGGCTCACGCTGGCTGATGCGGCGACCGACCGTAGGCCAGAAAATGCAGCATTTTTCATTCATTGGGGGGGCAGCGGCGCTGAGACGCTCATATTGAGCCACTTCAGCCGACGGTGCTCTATGACGTAATAAATTCGATGTAAGATTTCAGTGCCTTGAAGAGCCGCTAAATGTAGGAGTGATCGTCAGCTAGGTGACAAAAAAAAAAAAGATGCAATGCGATGCGATTCCCAGTCGGTCTTCCGACGCCGTTTGACGTCCGTATGCGTTTCAAGCGTTCGTCTTATTTTCCTCCCAAGAATTTCCAGAAACAACAAATGCATTTTGAGACACACACACACACACACAGGAAGATCTGCAGTGTAAAGTGTCCAAACGCTGCCTGTTTTCACTCGCTGCGCTGGCTGAATGCAATCGCCTCCTCGCACACGCTCCGCATTAGCTCCATTATCTCGCCGTTATTCACGTACATTTGTAAATTACAGATGATAGAAGGTCAGAGCGACTGGAGAAGCGCAGTCTTTAATTAAGGAAGGTGCATGTATGCGAGCATGAGAGAGCGGCTCCGGGTGGGGGAGGGGCGGCTCGGCTTGAGCATGAGATTCAAGGAACGTTTTTTTTTTCTTTTGCGCCGTGCATGAGCATGTGTCTATGTAGACTCATTTTTGCGGCAAGTGGAGGCTGCAGCATTGTTTTATGTGTCCTCCCTCCGCGTCTGATCGCCGTTTTTTTTTTTTTCTTCTTCTTCTGTGCGCGCGCGCGTGTGTGTGTGTGTGCGTGCTAGAAACGGGAGACGATGCACGGAGGAAGGTGATAAAGCGCACAGGGGTAAAATGGAGGCTGAAATTTCAGTGGCAGAGTGGAAGTAATTCCCCCGAGCTGAGCCCACATACGAGCTGCAACCTGGCTGATATTAGCAGATTACGACCGACAAAAACCCACTTTGCATACGTGCGTCGTCTTGGGTGTATTGACGCGTTCAAATTTACCGACGGCCTGTTTATAAACACAAAAATCAGCCTGATCGAGGCCGCTGAGGCTCACTTCACATGTTTAAAATGCTCACAACAGAGGTGATTATATAAGCAATAGTAGCCAACATGGTTATCTTATTCAGTCACCTATTTTTCTTGCCTTGCCACCTATGTGACAGCTACTTCAACCGGCGTATTCCGTTTGTACAGAAACGCAGCTGAGAGATTTGCATCTGGTCGCTAAAGAGCAACGCTGCGACTCATTCCGGGGTTGTCGCACTTCTCAACTATAAATCGTCCGATTAATCTGAATCCCTTTCGGATCCATTCCCTTCTTCGCTCGTCCATCGCGCGCCTCGCTCCAACTCTTCCAGTCCAGAGACGCTCCCGTGCCTGTCACTCGTAGCGCAGCGGCATCGACACGAGGCGGCCGAGTCGGCGGGCGAGGGGTCAAAGTGAGACGATGATCGAAGGCGAGCGACGGCGGCCGCGGAGGTGAGGCGTTTTTTTTCCTGTCGAAAAAGAAAAGGAGAGGAACAACGGCAACGATGGCAGGCGGCGGGCCGTGAAAGGGGGAGGGGAGGTTGGGATGGGGGCTGGGGGGTGTTATGTAAGAGGAGACAGTTGGTGCTGCTGTCAGAGGGTGAGAGCCGGCGAGGCCTTGACACCGCGGACGAGCATCTGTTTCGCCGTCACTTTAAAAAAAGAGAGAGAGAGAGAGACCCCCTCTCCCTCACTTCCCCCCCCCCCACCACCACCATCTTCTCTTCTCAGCTGTTTCCCACTCAGCATTGCTTATCCTTTGGTGGGAAATGTAAATGCCTCTCCCCTCCCCCCACTACCTATCCACCACGCTCGCAGTGCAGGGCAGGAGCTTCGCACACGCCCAGTCGCGCTCCTCTATTATCCCTCCTCCCCCAATAAAAGATAAAAGCCAGCGCCCCACGAAAAGGCCCGGACCCCCTCCGCCCCCCACAACCACCCCCAGCCCCACGCCCATTCATCACTGGCACCACCAGCTCTTTGGAGCTTCATCGTTGGCACGTTTTTAAAGAAAAAAAAAAAAAAGGCCTCCTGTTGCCCACAGACGGTTCACCACGTTAACGCGAAGAGGTCATTGCACCCAGTCATTATGATGCAGTTTTATTTTATTTTTTTTACACCCCCCCGCCACCACCACCCCGTGTCATCTATTCACCAAAACACTGGGCGCTTTGCCTTTTGTGGAGAGGTTTCGCTTGGAGAGCGGCGGACGGTTCCAGTTGGAATCGTGAGAACGTTCTTTCAAACAAGAGCTTTTTGAACCCCAATCAGAAGGAAAGTGGAGACCTCAGTCTTCTGGGAGCTTCAGTCAGAAACGCTCCCCGCACCCCTCTCTCTCTCCCTCTCTCTCTCTCTCTCTCGCCCGCCGCAGGCTGCAAGCTGTCTCTGTGTGTTCTCCAGCTCTGTGGCTATGATGAGCGTTAAATATTAATTGGATTTTACTTTATTTATTAGGATCAAGATTTGGTCCAAAATGTGTTTTTGTGTTTGCCAAACTCTGTGTTGTTGTGAACAGGCCTCTGTGGTGGCTGCATTAAACAACAGCACGGGCACAGTGGGCGCTTATGTTAAACACTCCCATAGGTGATTGCAGTTTGAAAGCCTTCCGGTCCTGATGCCCTGTGTGTGTGTGTGTGTGTGTGTGTGTGTGTGTGTGTGTGTGTGTGTGTGTGTGTGTGTGTGTGTGCGTGTGTCGTGTGCGCACGCACACACTGTCTGTTTGTCTCTCTCACCCACTTTGACCTATGGGTGTCATTGGTGAGTACATCTGTCCGATGAAATTCTGCTTGCTGCGACTTGATTCGCCGGCTCCTGCAACAGCGATCCAGCAAGGAACAGATGGGATTTTCATGTGCTCCATGTCCGCTGGCCTTGAGCTCCATCCCCCCCTTACTGTGGTCTTGAAATGTCCCCAGTGAAAACCGGGCGTGTTCCCCTCAGATTCGGGACACGCTCGTCTCTGAGCGATCCTTCCATTTGAAGGGAAAAAGGGCATTAACATGACTAAAATCTTAGGTGAGTGATAGAAATTAAATGAAACGGTAATTTTAGGTTACTTTAGGTCATTGGTCAAACTTGAGCTGACCCGGGGTGTGTAAACTGACAGAGGCTTTTGTCAAGAACACGTGTAGCAGAATAAAGGGACAGTTGATTTGCATCATAGCTGCGAGACACTTTCCTTTTCCTTTGCTACTGTTTCTTTGGACGCTTTGAGCGGTGACAGCAGATAATATTTAATTTTCGGACCATGCTCTTTCGCACTGTGCCAAAGCTTCCCCTCCACCCAACCCAACAAGTGATTTTATAATTCAGTAGGAGGCGAAAAACAAGCCAAAGGAGTGTAATTACACCCAAAATCTGCCGGCTTCGCCGCAGAAGCCTGCATTCTGTGAAACAGTGTGAAATATTTTGAAACCTGTCACGGGCAGTCACTCAAACATTTGGATGATTTTTAGGCCTGCATTTTTGTGTTTGCCTGAGACCAACGCAAGATCTTCACAACAACCAGCCTGTTTTAAACTTCTAAAGCTAAAACTGAACTATAGACTCATCCGATCATCTCATAATGTGATGGCAGTGCTTGAATTACTTAGCTTTCAGAGGGCCAAACCAACAGTAGGCTGGGAGTGCTGTCACAAAGTATCAACACTCCATAATGATTTGCAGAGTCATTATTATTAGTTGTAAATAGATTTTTGAGTAATTTGGACACTTTATGCAAAGCAAATAGAGTTACTGTAATGAGTGTAGGAGGTAATAAACTGTAGAAAACATTTTCCATCTTCATTTTTCTTCATTTAAAACAAATCTTCCTTCTTAAATTCTATAAATTTAAATTCACGAATGCTGATTTTTAAAACATAGATTCAGCTCCAGTGTTAAGGTTCTAAGAGTTATTAGTTTATTAGGGATTTTCCACAAAAAGCATTGTGCACACACCCGTCCCCTACGCAGACCTTTTGAGGGAAAAAAAAAAATCTGTTAAAATTTGATCTCAAAAGAGGATGTTGCGTCATAGGAAGTACACTGCACAAAAAGGCATACAAGGCACACTGCAATATTTATGTGCACTTTGACAACACTTTTCCTTTTAGTCACTGTAAAAGAGGGCGTGGAGGCTGGATCTGAGACGGAGGCCAGACAAACTTTGATGTAAGCGTTCCTGGTAGACCAAAGTCCTGCTGTGAGACAGGAAACGGTGGTAGCCGTGACCGAGGACCTCAATCCCATCGCATAAACATCTTTCCAGAGCCTCAACTCTTGTCTTGTACTAGGAGCTCCTATTTTAGAAATTATCATCCATTCATAATGTAGCTAACTGTAAATAATCCAACTGTTCATAACATGTAAATATCTTGTTTTTTTCTTTCTTACTCTATAAATATTATTTTTTTTATTTTATTTCGAATGCTTTCATCTGCCTTGTTTTGGAAGATGATTGGAACCAGGGTGGCTTTAGTGTGGTTTTTGAGGTTGGTGGTGTTGTTGTCTCTCACCGAGCTCACCGTAGCACAGGTGCTCTGGAAAGTGGACCAGGTAAAATAAAGGATGGACTCTTCATTTTTCTGGGGAGTGGATTAGAGACGTACAATATGGTTTGACTCGTCTCATTAAATCTTTGGGGCCTTGAGAGGTCCAAAAGGTGCGTGAGGGCTTTGGAAGCTGCCACCGCCGCCGCCGCCGCCACCGCCACACCTCTGTGATCCATATGGTCATTGTCAGCGGCCCTGCCAGATCTGATCCCCGCCCTTCCTCTGTTTGCCCAGGAACGATATTCACGCCATTCAATGGAAACACCTGGTCAAAATCTTAGAAATCGCTTTGTATCGCTTTTATTTTGCGGAAAGCTGTAACGGAAACGCAGCTCGTGATCACAGTATAGTGAGTGTGCCGTGCAGGACACAGTGGACCCCTGATTCAGGAATAGAAGCCTCAGATTTCCTGTAAAAAAAACAAAAGAGAGAAGCGAGGAACAGAGGCGGGCGGGGCCTTTGATGGAATGAGATGTTAAATGCTGTCGCACAGTCGCTGTCAGTTAAAAGAATCAGATGTTTGTGTGCAATATGGCTGCATGTGTACAGATGAAAAGGGGGTTTGTACGTGCGCGCGTGCGCTCGTGTGCGTACACGCGCACTTCCGCCCGACTTGTTGTAGCAGGAACTCAGCAGCGTTCTGTGGAAGGCATTGGGAACGCTCCCTCACCCACATGCTTCATAATCAATATGAGAGAAGAGCTCGTCCCTGAGCCTTCTGACTCCTCTTCATTTTTGTGGAGGAGTGTGGGTGCGTTCAACAGCGCTTGTGCTTTTGTTGCTTTAATTTAAGCCATTGTATCGGCATTTATTTCGGGAACACTTTGCAATAATGTATACAGTAGTATTTCAAGCCAGGGCCGGAGCCAACCTCAAAATATTCCTTTGGGCTTAAAAACGTTTTGTTTTCAAAAGCGTTGTTTTTATTTTTGTCTGATACACTCAATGTCAGGATCCTTCTTCCTGTGTGCTGCTGCACATTTGAACTTAATATTTAATCTTAACATTTCTCGCTATAGGTTACTGACGTTGATAGTCTTTGATTGGCTAAAAAAAACAGCTTTTCATTTGAATACTGGACGTTTCCTTCGGTTGACGTGGCCTGATGTGTGAATCAACACTAAATGAGAACCGCAGTGGCGTGAAAGGGTATGTGGGAACTCGCAGCGCCTCGTGAACGTTATACTAACTTTGGCGTGTAAATTATTGAACGACTTCATATGATAAATGTTGCGAACTGAGCACCAGGGGCCTGTTGTCTTCTACACCGCTGCCGCTGCTCTTTAAGAAACCTCTTAGATCGGGACTTATACAACTTATCAAGCATAGCTTTGCCCTCCTCTGTGACGCCTCACTGGAATTGTTAGAAATTGTTGCACACATGAAGCGTGCTACTAAATAGCAACGAACCATTACTACAAAATATTGCCTTTTTAGAGTTATGCACCGTTGTTTGGTTTGTTTGATTGTTTTGTTAAACCGGTTTAGTAAAGAGGTTTCTACAATGTTTGAAACATATATCATTTTTGCCATTTACTCACTGCATATTTACCCTGCATTAGAATGTGGGCCAGACCTGCACTTAGTTTTCTTAGGTTTTAGTCAAACTTTATTTTCTAGCAAGAGTTAGTTTGAATGCAAGTAGTTGACACTGACAAGCATAATGCAGTTACTGTGTTCTCCTGTTCCTTAAATTAACATGTTGTATGTGCGTGTGTGTGTGTGCGTGCGTGTGTGTGCGTGCATGTGCGCGTGTTCGTGGAGGACATTTGGCGCAGCGTTACATTTCTTACCATGTGCAGCTTCTCCAAGTGCCATCTCTGTCTAATGCATTATCCAAGCAGCCCTTCAGCCATTTGGTCTAGCCTCTCATTTGTGTGTGTGTGTGTGTGTGTGTGTGTGTGTGTGTGTGTGTGTGTGTGTGTGTGTGTGTGTGTGTGTGTGTGTGTGTGCTGTTTTTTTGGAGTTCTCATTGCCATCAACCCACTCCTGTCTTCCGCTGTCCTCCTATGCTTCTTGTATTCTTGATGCCCGGTACAAATAAAATTCTTCTTTTTCGAAGGAGAATTAAAAAAAACACCCCTGTGCAGCGTGTTCTTAATACAAGTAGCAGCGATTCGTAGAAACATGCCTGACTTTAGTGGCTTGTTTGGCATGCTAAAAGCTGGACGGGTTGGGTCAACGTGCACATTAATCCAATGAATCAGTAGATTGTATTTATTTTCCTTATGTCCTCCCTTAAAGCTTCTTTGAGGACCAATTTCACACTTGGAGCTACTGCCTTTATGAAAACTGTATGCAGTCCATGCTGTGTTTCACAACATATGTTTGGCTCACATGCATTTCCTGTGTTACCCAGCCACCCCCACTGAGCTGTCAAGACACAAGTCCTCCAACATTTCCCAGACGCGTGTTTGCTATACATGCCCAGATCCCTGAAACACGTTCCTGTGTTTATGACCCCAAGTTAGAAAAACTCAGACTCACATCTGAGCCCCTGACACAACACGCCGTCACCCTGCTATGAACATACACGCGCAATCCCAGCTTAATATAACACATCTTATTACATCTCTGCCTTGGAATTGCTTTAGTAGATTTATTGCTTTTTGTGTGTCTTGATGTGCGTCCATGCATCATGTGCATGTATTGCTGGACTATGTAATGCAACATTTGCAAGTGCAAAATAAAATCCAAATTTTTACGTTTTTGAAGCAAAAATGTTGAAATGGTGTTTAATGGATTATTATACATATTTTCTTAGCAGTTTTCCTGCACTGTTCCAAATTGTACCATAATAACCCTAGTAATCATTTGCTCTGAAAAATGTTTTAACGAATTATAGACTCAAATTTACTCACCCTGTAATATTTAACAACCTACTTTTTGTAGTGCACGGAAGTGTAGTGCAGTGTTCAATATTAGGAAATGTTATTGTAGATCAGGTAGAAAGGTTCTCACATAGGACACTTGCAGTAGAACTTTTGACCTGCTGGATGTGTAGTTACAGCACAGGACACATTGTGGCATCGATCGTGAATGTCGTCATCTTTAAATGGTGGTTGCTTTTAGACCTCAACTAGCAACATTTCCTCTTGCCACAAAGAGCCACTAAAAGGTATCATTCAGTTGTGACAGGCAGAGCAGCGATTCAGCCGAAAGACCGTCAAGTGAACAGCAAAGCTGACATTTGTCTTTTAATGACATCACTGACACATAACGTGTCATTTCTCCAGCCGAAATGCGCTTTGTGTTTTTTTTTTTTTGCACATGCGCATGATTCATATCGCATCTATGACTGAACACATTACCCTGATCCCAACAAAGTGATTATGTTGTCTATTAAGAAGCCTAAGACCGTAGAGGAGAGGCTCACAATGCATGAGATGCTGCATAAATGTGTATCCATGCAGAATGTCAATTTGAGGACTGACGCACACTTTCACCAAATGCTTGCTAGAAGTCACTGCAACAGTCGGCTTAGCTTGTAGGCTGCACCGTAGAGTCCAATAATTACATTTCCTTACTTTATATTTCCCCAGCTTAAACTACAGCTGCATTAAATCATTCATTCTAATTTTCAGTGGCGCAGATGACACATTCTCAGCTCTGACTAAGACCTGAGACTGTGCTAAAGATGATTGCTGTAAAATAATGAATATTTCCCACTATTGAAATCCTTGCGTATTTTTCAGCATGACCGTTTTGACATGAATGGATTAGTATAAGTAAAACAACAATTCTTTAAGTCGCCCTTTCTATAAATCAGACTGATGCATGAGAGTGGATGCACGGCACCGACCGAGACGCGTCTTTGGCCGTCGAGATGCTCAGCCTGCCTGCGCGTGGCGAAAACATGGAGGGAAGCGGCCGTGCCTCTCTCAGGATGTAAACCGGCGTGCATCTTTTTCAGTCGCAACGTTTCAGCGCGGCGATGACAGAGGAGCGGGGGACGGGGGAGGAGTGGAGAGAGGCGGCGGAGACGAGAGGTGTGGCGTGAAGAAAGGGATGAGAGGGGTAAAAGCCAGTGAAGGAAAAGCGATAAAAAGCGGCGGGGCGGGGGGAGGGGGCCGCGGATGGGGTGAGGCTCAGCCTTGTGTGTTGCCATGGTGCAGACTCAGTCGGAGCTGCTGCACAGTAGCTTTTTGCTGCTCAGCTAGCTAATTATCCACAGACTGCAGCATTGATACGCAGCAGCAAAAGCCTGCTGGATTTCCTAGATTTTTCCCCTCCTCTTCCCCCTTTTTTCCTGCGTCGACACACGGGTACAAGCCAAGGAGCGGTTCATCTGTTTGAACGTTAAAACGTGCATCTGAGCAAAAGAGGAAAAAAAAAGGTGCAGACGTGCCGCGGATGTGTCGAGCCGCGTCATTGGACGTTAACAGCGGCCCCCCCGCTTCACTTGTGTAACACGGAGAGCTCCCTCCAAGCCAGAGCTTCATTGTCACCGCTCGCCGAGAGACTGTAGATCCTGATCAGCCTGCTTATAAAACCCAATATGGGCCCATTGTGGATTAATATTGACCATTCAAATGTCCAATTATGTAATCAACAAAATCCAAACCCCTGCGTATGCTCGGTGGAATTTTGCAGCAGGCGAGAGGGGCGGGGGAAGGGGGAGGCAGGGGAGTGTAAGGAGGGAGTGTGAGGTATGATGCAACATCAGTCTGGGCACTATTTGTTTGGAGAAGAATCACCGTGTCATTATTGAGCAGCAGTCAATTCTGTTACATCCTCCCTTTTTTTTTTTTTTTTTTAAATCCTAATATCTTCAAACAGAGAACTGAAACGTGCCTTTGACTAAATCATATAATCTTCAATCGATGATATAACAGCTGCTCTCGCTGTGATCTCACTGTTTGACTGTATTAGCAGTTTTGATGAATCATTAACTGGAGTCAAAAAGACTTACACAGTATTGTCTGAATCGGCCCACAAGGCTGCAGGAAAGAACTGCATATATTTTGCTCTATGACTCTTTTTTTTTTTTATTGATCATTAATTTATCGGTTTGAATATCTGGGCTCTTTATCAGCAGGAGGCAGGTTAATTTCAGCGATCACAGACAAAACACACAACAAACATTTAAACCACTGCCCCCCTGCCCCTTCCAAACCCCCCACCTTCCCACACCCACCCTGCTATTTGGCGCAAATGCGCAAGCATATGGAGAAATGTGCTACATGCGTTCTGCGCTATCACAGGGAAAGCGGAGCTGCCGCCGCTCTGCTCTCTGTTGCCTGTGCCTGTTGTCCCACTTCCTCTTGTTCTTCATCACTTTCAACACCTACTCTTGCTATGAGCCAGGCGAGGCGACTCAATGGAGATATGCGGATGTGTGGGCGTTCCGGAGTGGGACTTATTGAAACCTTAAGCATGGCCGGAGGACCCCTGCAGGATCTACGGATTGTGTTTGAGATGACGGTCACGGTGCGATGAGGTCACCGGGCTCTGGGCCAGCGGAGCCCATGTTGTTGCGCTGGTGGCGCTGATGGTGTTTTCGGTCGTGTTGATGTCAGAACGCGCCGCTCCTGTCTTCCGTTTTTGTATTTAGTAGAGTCCAAGTGGCAGTTTGTGACGCAAAAAGATGAAGGTAGAAACGAAAGGTCAAGGTTTCTTTTTTTTCCGTGAACGCTACGTGTGATATAATCTTTAAGTGTCATTGTGAACTGAGCCAAGATTTTAAACTGCTGCGTTTTTGTTTGCGAAGCATCTTTGTCGAATGTTCCCAGGTAAGAAAAATGAAGGCGTCTAATATTGGAAGGGGCTAATTGCAGTTCAGAAGATTGTGTTCTGGGTTGCTGAGGAGAGGACAGAGGAAAATGGACGTGGAAAAAGTGAATCAGAGCAAAATGAAACGGTGAGCAGTGAGCCACAATGAATGAAAACTGCACGTCATTGTGGGCTGCTTGGTTTGTGTTCAACTTAGATAGTAATCTGTATTTATTTTATTTTAGGTTGTTTGAAGGTTTAAAGTCTAAGACAAAAGTAAAGTTTTGAATAATCAATCTCAAAAATTCCAAGCTATTTGTATTAAGTTACGCTTTTTATGTGCTTGGTTTTAATATTCAGTATCACAAAAAACACACAGTCGGACATTTTTTCTTTTTTTTGCAATATCCTCCTCTTTCTTTCTGTCGCACTTCCAGTGCATTACCTCATCATTACCTGTGTCTCTTCTGGTTTGATGAAGCATGTAAATATTGTAAAATTGCTGAGATCGATTGCTGTTATTCTCTGGAGTCCTATCAGTCGCTGCTTGTGTTATAAAGAAAAATGCATGCGTCAGTGTCAGCAGGATATAGCCCCAATACGTCGAAGAACAGGCTAAACTGCCAGTGGCAACTGTGATGAGTCTGATCTCGTCCTTCCGCCTTCCAAGTTTGTCTCCCCTTTACCAGCGCCCTCCTATGGGCTTCTTACCAGATGGATATGTGCGATAAATCCGCAGGATTTAGGAAACATTCCACCTGGCAGAGCAGGCTGCAAGAAAAGTGGCAGCAGCACCAAAATGGCAGGACTGCAAGTCGTCCTCGTCGTCGACCGGCTGCAGAAGCACCGAACGTGAAGAAGCTTAGCGGCCGACTGCAAGGGAGAGGATGTGAGGCGGCGTGTCGCAGCGGCCCTGCTCGTAGGGACGGCAGTGCGGCTGCGATTGCATGCAGCAAACTGCCAACGCTCACACATGGAGCGCTGGTCACAGAACAATTGGTAACGTTCGCTGTGGAGCTGTTGGGCCTCATGGCGCTGACTGCTCAGTCGCATCTGAAAGTCAGCTGCTGGCGCAACACAGATGAAGACATTTTATCACCGCTGAAATAAGTCTTAGCATTGCAGGGCTTAATAAGGCCCGGCCCATACGTTCACATTCTCTCTCTTAGTAACGTTGCAGAGGCGCAGTAGCACTGAGGCATCACTTAGTTTTACACACATTCAAAATCAATAAACATACTGCACTAAGTAGTCAACAGAGGTCTAAATATATGCGTTTCTATTAATGTATGTCTCGTATTTTTAAATTCGGTGAAGTGGTAAAAGTATCAGCCTATATGGCATCACACATTCTCCACCTCACTCCCACACCCACAGTAGTTGTGTTTCTATTATATGTGAAATACCTCAAAAATGCATCCTGGAAACACACTAGGTTTTTTTTTTCTTTTTTTGCAGGGGGGCGTTGGTTCTTTACATCCTAAAAAAAAGCATTTTTATGCAACCATTTTTATTCTACCTCTGACAGGTAGAAAAAGACTGCCAACAAAACCTTTTTAAGTATCTCCAGGTCACATGATGTGTAGCAGCTTAAGTAGCTTTCTTAAAAACACAAGAAGATGGACATATGTATTATATCTGATATGTTAGGAGAAACAGAGAAAGGCAGTACTTAGTAAGAGCTCAAAGCAGCAATGTTGGTAATCATTAAGAATAATAATCTGAGTGCATTTATTTCGAATGGAAATAAACCTGCTACTCGCTTCTTGGGAGGAGTTTCAGCATTTGGGGGGAGCAAACGTGTTTTACGTCACACAACATTACTTGTGTTAACATTTCCAAAACCACAACAAAACAAAAATGACTTGCAAATTTGTCATATAAAACCCAGCTGCCGTCATGTTTTAGCGGCAGACTCGTCCGGGGATCAAAGCGGCGGATATTTGTGGCGGTGAAGCATGTTTTCCTGCGTGTTGAACTTGTGAAGGTCAAGCTAGTTAGCTCTCATTTGGAGCTGCTTGGCATGACAGAGAGCCTCGCCAGAGCAAGCTTTTGTAATATTACATAAAGATGAGAAGGGAGCGTCGCGGACAGCCTTGGCAGGGCTATTAATTACGGTTTCATGAATGTGCATTTGCTGCGTGTGCGCACGTGTGTGTGTGTGTGAGTTTGTGTGTGTGCGCGATGTGGGGCGGGTCACTGTACGTTCCGGTGCTCAATCACAGCGATCAGATCAGAGGACTTGAAGCTTAAAGGGGGAGGTTTTTTTATGTGGAACTAATTAATTTCCATGTTGCTCCCTTGTCGAAGTGAATTCCCGGCATTTACAGGTTGCGAGATTTTCCCCGCCGCATGTGGCGCCGCCTCTCGACAAGAGGACGCGACGCTCGGCCGCGGCCAACTCCCCCTTCTTCTTTTGTCGCCGCGCTTTTCATCCTTTCGCGGCTCCATCTGCCGCTTGGTCCGCTCACCTTGCTTCTCTCCTCCTCCGCCTTCCCTCCCTGTTCGGCAGAGCGGCCACAGCGTGAATGAGATGTCGGGCGCATGATAATTGAGTCGGTATTGATTGGACTGCAGCGTGGCCCCGGCGAGAAAGCCAACGGTAGCCGGGAGGGATGGGAGCGGACCGCGCTCTGCTCATCCCACATTCTGCGGGGAAAACATCCTCGGAGAAGAAGTAGGAGGAGGAGTAGGAGGAGGAGGAGGAGGGATGCAACATTTGGAGATAGCATAAGCGCGTCACGCCGCGTCTCCTTCCCTGTTATTAGTTGTGACTGCGGGCCCAGGAAGGGCCTCCTTCAGCTTGGTCGGCTGTACGCTTTGACTGACTGGGTGCATCATCTGAGCCGGCCTGACTGTCATATTTCACCGCGATGTCGCCGCTGAGGACTGAGGAGCCATGTCAGTGCGCCAGGCGAGGGGAGGGGAGGGAGGCGCTGATGCAGAAGTCTTTGCTAAGGAGGAAGGGGTTATTGCCCCGTCAGCACGCCGCGTCTCCAGCGCGCGCTTTTACTCCTCCTCCTCCTCCCCCTACTCTTCCTCCTTTTTTTTATTCTTGAAGTAAAATAGCCGAGCCGCGTCGTTGCAAAAACGTGTTTTCTTGCTTAACAGAACAGGATTCTATATTTGGGGTTTTGTTATTAATTGTTGTTTGTTGTCATCGTTTACAGCATATGTGTCAAACTCTGGCCCGCGGGCCAAATTTGGCCCACAGTGTAATTACATACGCTATTGTACAGCGCTTGTACCGCTAATACTACAAATCCCAGAATGCTCTGCTGGTATTTTGTCATTTCAATCAGGACAGGATGTTCATTGTAGGATATTATTATGACTTAATTGGTTTATTGTTGTTTTTTCCTTTTTTGATTTATTATTAGCCTGTGGAAAAAGGTTACTGTTGACATTTAAATCAGAACGATTTTTCTGTACATTTATTTACATTGATCAGTTTTTTTTTCTTCTCTGAAATTTGATTTTGCATATGTGGAATATTAGCATATTTATTGTATTGTGTGAAGCTTTGCTTTGTCCCATATACAGGTTGAAGCAAAACCTATATTAAAAGGTTAACTGTTGTATCTGGAGGAAGATTTTTTCATTAAATATCAATGTTGGCCAGCTACTTTGTCCAAGTTTGAAATTTTGGCCCCACTGCGTGTTTGATTTTGATACCCCTGCTCTACAGCATGTAAAATGTAGCAGTGCCAAATTCACTCTTTCCCTTTGCTGTTGGGACTTTACATCGGGATCGCTTGTCATTTGTCATTGTAAATTCCATCTCCAACCTTAAACATTTCTGAATCTGCCATGTGAGATGACGGTGCAGTTAATCTACCTGCCTAACCTCCTGCCAGCCGTGTGAAGTTCCTCTCTCCCCTTGACTCAATTACCATAATACATAAAGCTCGATTTAGCCCCTTTTTTTAAAAAAAAAAAACTTGCCGAGTTTGAGACGTGCCCGGGTGCATTGGTGTCGGGCCGCGGCTGAGCACGGTGCATGCAACACAGCTGCGCCAACCGCAGCTGGAGCCTTAAGACGTTAAGACGGGAAGAGGGCCGCCAGCCAATCCAGTGCGAGCACCTGGTTGTTTAACTGCACCCGGTTAACGACGCGGGCTCAGCTGACAGAAGAGCAAGATGATAGATTGCGAAAGTGGAATGAACAGATGGGTGAATGACACAATGGAGGGAGAGAAAGCGAGGGGCGACTTCTGCTTTGTTTTTTTTCCCTCGCTCGCGTCGGTCAGATGGGACCGGTCGTAACGATCACATGCTGGGGAGGCAATCTGGACCTCATTGTCGGCGTGTGTGCAGGTCTTTGTGTCCGCCGTACTCACTTGACTCAGCGTCTCGGTCCCGCGTGCATTGGCGTCTGCGGCGTGCCAAGAGCCGCCGTGGCCCCCGAACAAAGCGCCACAGGTGGGCAGAGATGAATTCTGTCAGTGCAGCCGAGCATTATTGAATTAGTATCTCTGTCTAGAATAGAGGTAGCGGGACTCTGTCGACAATCAAACGCAGAAGCAGAACAAAGACGGATCAGGGGAGGAGAATTTCGAAAAGACAACCTCCCAGGTGTGGCGGCCACGGTCACATGATTAAGACGCCATCTATCAAACGAAATAAAGATCGCCTTTCTCCCTTTTGGGCTTATATTAGACTGAAGAAGTCTGATTCTGCTTCAGCTTTGCCCAATTCACTGTGACTTGATGAAAACAGAAAATCTCCTCAAATAGAATGTCGTCCTTTCATCTCTTCCTCAAAAAAACCCCCCTAATTTTTGGCCAAATATTAGACCCAGTTTTCTGGGTCTAATATAATATCTATCCATGTAAGTGATTTTTTTTTTTTTTTTGAGCAGATTCTTTTCTCCCTCTGTTTGTCCTGTCATCACTGGACCACTGCTGAATGTCTCCATCAACACCACTCAACAACAGCCAGCCGTAGATGGCGATAAACACTACTGTGGTTACCGCTTGTGCGTGCAGTGATCGTTGTTTTTTCGCAAATAAAGATTCTCGAAAATCATTCATATCTAATGTCAAGTGAAGGAAATGAAACGTGATCCCTCTGTGTGGACCGAACACAAGGTTGAGTTGCTGTTAACCATCACATTTAATGAAGCAACAGTGGGGAAATTGAATCAAAACAACCCCTTGTATTGCAAATGGAAGGTTTGTGTTCTTGTGTGTGTGTGTGTGTGTGTGTGTGTGTGTGTGTGTGTGTTTGTGTTTGTGTGTGTGTGTGTTTATCTTAAATCTGATGGATTGCCTCCCTAAATGCAAATGAAAGGGAGGTACCCAGCAGTAGCAGTCCTAAAGAGAGATGTCATAAATCATCCTAATCCAAGATATCTACGTAAATTGTTCATATTGGGATTACTCATGTTCAGATTATCTCCCATATTTCATTTTGTTTGCTTGTAAAGGGAGGTTGTGACAGAGGGATTACACCTCAATCTCAATCGGGGTAACTCAGGTTGTTGTTGTTGTCGTCGTATTTATAACTAATACGTTTATTGTCTCAAGACTGCTCCTGTAAAATTCACTGATCCCTGTTTGACCGCTGTAACACTAGCTGCGTTTCCATTACCCCTAGAATTGTGCAAAACCTAAATATCGCAATAAAAAAATGATAATGGAAACACCTAAAGTTTGAAAACCTTCTCAAATATTGCTACGTTTTTTACGCACTCATGAGTTTGTTTTTCAGACATTTCCATGTAGAAGTATATTGCAAAAGTGTCATGGAATCACTTTTTCGAATTTGCACGTCAACAGACGTGATGTACGCTAGCAAACGTAAACTAGCAATAATTATATTAACAATAATTATTGTAAAATTTCATCCTGCAAGATTTTACGAGAATTGCAACCTATGCGCTTCACACCGTTCAATTGAAACACCTGCAAATCGCACTTGTGCCTTGTCAAAATTTGCGAAATATTGCTTTACATTTGCGAAAAAACTGTAATGGAAACGCAGCTTCTATTAAGGACAGCAGGACTGCGGGCATTATAACCATAGCAGGTGTATTTTGCCATGAAAAGGTCTCCGCAGTGGATTCAGCAGTGGAGTGCGTCTGTCTCCCAGGGACAGTAGTAGCCAGTGGATTCCCATGTGTTGCCCTCAGGCGGCGTTTTGTCACTTTGTGATGCGCAAGCTTATTGTTTCCTGGTTTTCATTCAGAGACCGTCACCACTAACATGGCGTCTGCAAACAAGACAACAAAAGCGAAATCTTAAATCGTTCAAGCCGACACCAGATAAAAGACGTGTTGCGTTTTGTGGTCTAAGATGAAGGCGGAGCAAAAAAAACAAAAACAAAAAAAAAAAAACAACGTGCTAAGCATTCATGAGAAATGTGCAAACACAAGCACAGACAAGAGCATCTGTTGGTCCATATGCAGATTACAAGGACGGCCTGATTGTGCTGACTGAGAGGGGAGGGGCCGACAGGGAGGGGGGTTGCAATTGCAGCCACAACTGTCCACAGTCATAGCGCATCACCGCCAAGCGAAGCAGGTCAAATCCGCGGCTCCGTTCTTCCGGGGAATAGTGGCGACCGTCAGCGGCAGAAATGAAATGTCACCTGCACAGCTTGTAAAGTGATTAATGGTTTTGATTAAAGGATCAGGTCTATTTAAAGGAGGATCTGAAACAAACGTCGAACAGATTTAAAAGGGGGGGGGGGGGGAGGAGGCTCTTGTCACAAGATGGATTATCCTTTAGAGGGTGTTTATCTTAGTTACTGTGTATTGAAAAACATAAAAACTGTAGAGTCGAATGTGCACAGTGGAAAGATTGGACTAGAAGATCTGACTGGTCAGATGGCTCAGCTGGACATTTTTTCCTGCTTTCTACAAAGGTGAAAGAAGGCGTTTTTTACAACAGGGTAAATATTGTTAATTTGTGGTTATTTTTTCTTCTGCTGCTGGTTCCGATCATGTTCATGTTCTGGCTGTTGGCTGGCTGGATACTATCACATGCATTTTAGATTATTTTGTGTAGAAGTCAGATTAGTTAATTCTTTAATACTAGTCCAGTAATACTTATAAACAAATACTTGAGTATTACATTTAATCAATCCCTTCCTACCTAAAACAAAAATACAAAACAAAATTGTTTAATTTTTATATCATATGCAGTACTTAAAACATTGATTTCCATGGCAGCCAACAAACCAACAGTATAAAAGCAGTCACCACCAGTGCACAGTTATAAGTAAAAGTCTTGAAACGTTTTGTGCCCTGTGATTCGTGATGATTCAGGGAGATTAGAGGAGCGCAGGCAGCATCTGCATGCATCCAGACAGTGAGTGGGTTAGGCAAAGACAGACAGCTAGTGATTTTACACCCAGGGAAGTGTACAACAATCCCCAAGCTGTGGCGTCAGCATCCCCGAAAACCCACACAGCTCAGTCAAATCAAATGCATACAATAGTAAGCAGCCAGTGTGCCGAACCCGAGGACGGCCATCAGACTGCTGCTGAACCCACCAGCAAGTTCCCTCTGTCACACTTCTGCCGCTCCGCTCCGTTTCTGCCCGCTGTCCTCTCAAAGGAGTCGCTGCTTCAAATTGTCTGTGTAGGACTGATGTACAGGAAAAACACCAGGTGGCACAATAGAGCTGCGTTGGAAAGATTCTTCAGCTGTTTAGTGATGAGTCCTCTGACTGGTTTTTATTTTTATTCATTAAAGCAGGCAGGACAGTGACAAAAGGTGAATTCCAGATCATCCAAATATTTATAATACGGACTTAAACTGAGAAGTACATTACCATTAAAAAAAAATACTTGCATCAATTCCTTCGTAATATGTGTATATGTTACAGAGCAAAAATAGTGGCAAAAAGAAAGATTAATCAAATACGTGATTTCAAATGATGATCTTTCCACCTTCAGAGAGACTGATGAACTGATGGTTGGGTGTCTCAGGATTCTGAAGTTACAAGTTCTGCAAAAGCCTGCCAATCAGGACAGAGAGTGACAGTGCCACTGGCCCAGCGGTTCACCATCTCTCCCTCAGTGCCGTGACACCGTGTGAAATTCTGCCTCACAGCAGGGCTTCACAGGGCAATTTTTAAGCTGATACGCGAGAAGATCTCGAAATTCCTGAGCTACACCGACGGGCACACGTGGCTATCTGTGTTGATCTGACGTGAAGTGCATAGAGAAGGATTAGCAGCAGCAGCAGGAGGAGGAGGAGGAGGAGGAGGCTGCAGCTGCTGCAGTCAAGAGAAAAACCTGGCCTGTCGGCAAGGATGAAGAGCCGAGCCGGCTTGAGCTGGAGTGAACTGCTGCTTGTACGCATACGTCGTTGAAGGATATTTTTTTTGTCTAGAAATTGGAATTAAAGTCTCTTTTCGCCTTCCAAGTTTCTTCAGAAATGTCTGAATCTGCAATATTTGTAACATCAAATCTTAGTTTTGCAACCCGTGTGGGGAGAAGGATGCTGGAAGTCAATTTTTTGCTTTATTGTTGATCATGCTTTTTGTGATTAGAACTTTACAAGCATGTGGGTTGTGGTTTCCTTTGCCAGTTACCATTGGAGCACTCTTTTCAGCTCCCATCTTGAAAGCAGTAGCAAAGCCAAACGGTTTGGAAGCCAGCAACTGCAATGCATTCTGGTTGTTGTAGGCTCTCCGCCATTCAGGCCTATTGAAGCCTTTCAGAGCTGAAGCCTTTTAGACCATAAACAGCCAAGTGAAGAACTGATGACTGACTGATTTTCACCACGTTGGTGACCCAATTTCAGGAGAGCTTCTCCTTCATCGACTCCTTCAACTGAACAGTTGCTGAACCGTAAAATCGAGCGAGCGGTTGCATGTAGCGCCCCATGCTGTTTGTGTGTGGCGACGCAGTCGAGGAAAGGCATCGGTGTGATGCAGGAAATGTAAAAAAATCCAATGGGGGGGGGGGTGTAGGTGGGAACACGAGCTGGATTTGTATTGGTGCGAGGTGACCGCAGGACGTCTGACTGTTGCCGTTAATAAGCAACGGTCTCTTTGCCCCAGCCCTCATTCTCAGCCTCAGCCCCAAGGAGATCCGCCGACTGTTCCCATGGCATCCGCTCGCTTTGCTCCCAAATGGTAGTGTTTGTGTGTGTGTGTGTGTGCACGCACCGCATTATGTCTGTGTTCTGCCAAGCTCACACACTGAGATAATGTGTGTATCTCTTCATATTCACAGGCGAACCCTCCCCCCATCATCGTCAACGCAGACTCACTAGATGCAGGGCCTTATGTAAGTATCTGTTCACTCTCTCTCTCTCTCCCTCTCTCTCTCTCCCCCTCTCTCTCCCTCTCTCCCTCTCTTTCTCTCTCTCTCTGTGTACAGTATATATCACTCTCACTCACGCTCCTTCTGTGTCAGTGCATGAGTTTGCGCGCGCGTGTGTGCGCATGTGCACGCGTACACTAAAAGGGCACCTCCTGGTAGCGACATGCTGTTTTTCCATGTGGACCAACATCCATTATCCCATTGACCCTGCCTGTTTTTTTGTTTTTTTGTTTTTTGGGGGGGGGGGAATTGTGCATTTTGCAGTCGCGTGTCGCGTCTTGCACCGCTCGTGCAACACAAACGGAATTACACCACCCGCTCTCGTTTGCATGGCGACAAATCAGAGAATTCACGGTGCTATTTTTACTCTTGCGACATAATCTAGCCCGAGTGTCCGCTGAACATCCTGTCAATAAGCCTGTTTTCCGGCATTCTGTGTGCACCTGCGTCCCCCAGTCTTACACGCTGCTGGGTTTAGCTCCTATATGTGCATGCTTCTCCCTCGTTTTTTTTTCTTTCCACATATCCCTGGAAAATGACAGAATTCTCACTGTGTGGTGTCACTAATTGCTCTCCCCTTTTCTCGTGACAGGTAAATGGCAGTGATGGGATGTATAAATATGAGGAGATCATCTTGGAGAGGGTAAGCTTCATCTTGGAGCTCGTGACATTTCTCTCCACAGAGTTTGCGTGTCATGATGAATCTCCCGCATGAGGAGTAGATTTCTGTCCACTAGGTGGTAGTAAGCAGCTCAGTCTTTCTGAGCCATTAAAAAATAGAAACGAAAGGAAAGTGGCATTCTGCAGCTTTTAATGTGATACTTTGATAAAATATGATATAAGAATTTGATACATTTTTTTTTGTGGTAAGAATAGTAATGTAATATTATAATTTTTTTTTTATTATTATTATTATTTTGTATTATGTGAACATAAATGCAGACTGATAGTGGCGAAGCAAAGACACTGACATCATCCTGATGCTGTGGTCATCAGCCGACGACAGCACTGCATTGTGCTCTCCTGGATAATTGGTCCTCACTGCATCTCAGTCTTTATGATTCTGCTCTCATCATTCCACCCACCTATCAATGAACCCCTGAACCCTCAATAGCTGCACAGTATGTCTGCGTGTCCCCTGTTCACTTAAAAATCACATTTCTCTTTGCAAGATGCTGAGATAAGCTCTGCAGAGTCACAGTGTGGAAGGTCTGTGGGTGTGCACCATTCGGTGGCGAGGCCTAGTGCACTCCTCGGCTCCCCAGCAGCACTCTGGGAGGCCTCAGCCTCTCTCTGTCCTAATTTGTTTAGACTGTTGCTCATTAATTATAGAAAATAATAAAGTGAGGTCTTTTCTCAGCTGTCTTGTTTGCTGCCTTTCTCTGTGGCCGCGGCTGTCAGCTGCAGCTGTGTGCCCGATGCCCCACTGCATCCAAAGAGGGTCCCCTGTCATCTCAGGCCTTTGGAGAGGCAGACCGTGTCTGTCTCCTGCAGGGAGCAACAAGCTCCGTGTCAAGCAAAAGAAATTAGGCTTTCAACTCATCTTTGCTACACATCATAAATCCTTTTTTTCTGCCAACATTTTCCCAACATGAATGCACTTTTAAGGCTTAGCAGTAGCTGTGCTTCCATTACCCATAGAATTGCGCTAAGCCAAAATACAATGTATCACTTTATTCTTAAGACACACCAGGTACATTTAATTGCCATAATGCACTGACCCTCATCCCAGGTCTGCCACTTTCCTCTGCGTCTGTGTGTTGTATATTTCAACTCCATAAAAATACATATCCACCTGTGTGCAGGGGAACTCTGGCCTGGGCTTCAGCATTGCCGGTGGAATAGACAATCCCCACATTCCGGATGATCCAGGAATTTTCATCACCAAGATCATCCCCGGAGGTGCAGCTGCCATGGACGGGAGGCTCGGGTGAGTTCCTCTTGTCCTCACCTCGTCTTTTCTCTCTTCTCCTCCCCCGTCCCGTCCCGTCCCCTCTCCTCTAACCTCCCCGCTCTCTCACTGAACGCTCTCCACCAACGTGTGGCCCGCCTGCCAGCGCTGCGTAGGAAGCAGAGCTTCTACAGCCCTCTGCCTCCAGGCTCTCTGTGTTTCCTCAAAGTTATGGTTCACTGCAAAAGAACCAAAGACTGAAAAATGCACAAAAATGGTCGCATGGAGTGCTTTTTGGTGTACTTTGAAGATCTCTGATGACACGGAGGATGCTTTCTTTTCCTGCCTCTTGCTCAAAATTGTGCACGGGAAAAGGCTCTAAAATTCTCCCCTCCCCAGGGTGAACGACTGCGTGCTGCGCGTGAACGATGTGGACGTGTCTGAAGTGGTGCACAGCAGGGCAGTGGAGGCCCTGAAAGAGGCGGGGCCAGTGGTGCGGCTGCTGGTCCGACGAAGACAGGCCCCTCCCGAGACGATTCTGGAGGTCAACCTGCTGAAGGGGCCGAAAGGTCAGTGGCAATCTTACAGCTTCAAATGAAACATATAGTATTAGTGATGCTCTCATGATGCATTCAGGTTCATTAAAGACGCGTTTTTGTTGTGATTGTGGATGTGAGGTCTGCCCGTATGTAGAGATAAACTCTGATCTTTTGTTCAACCAGGGCTTGGTTTCAGCATCGCTGGAGGGATCGGCAACCAACATATCCCGGGGGACAACAGCATCTATATCACCAAGATCATAGAGGGAGGAGCTGCCCAGAAAGATGGACGGCTGCAAACAGGAGACCGCTTGCTCGCTGTACGAGCCTCCCTCTGACTCAGTCGCACATTAAACTGAATATATGTAATTCCAGCCCTAAGCCTTGAAGGCAACTAACCTCCAGTCAAATAACAATTCAAATTTTAAATCTTTTTGAAGGTTTTGTATACCTATGAAAGGAATAAAGCAGAAATGTTCATTTCATATAGGTGTGAAAGAACATGACCAAATTATTCTTGGTTTCTGTGTGGTCCAAACAGAAAAGCAGTTTCAGCTTTCAGTTTACAGTATAGCAGGTGCGCAGAATGACACTAGGCATGCCCACTTTGGTCACTTCTACAGTCTCAATTGAAGTTGTAACCAGAACACACTGAAATGCTGGACAAAGAAAACTTTTGACTGACAGAATAGAGAGAAAAAAAAACCCTGCAAGACGAACCAAAGATATTCAAATCATTTTTAGAACCTCTACCTACTGCTTTTGACCTGTGTTAACGCCGCTCCGCACACCAACCTCTCACGCCGCCGTTGAAATGCACTGAAATCTCATAATACCGTCAAGCTATGATTCATTATTGTGTTGGCTGGTGTGATGGCTGCTCGGCTGTTGTCACGGCGCGGCAGAGACACAAGGTGTTCAGGTGTTGTTGCTGTGATTTTCATTTACTTATTTATTAACTTATTCATATATATTTCATTTTCTCCCTCTCCTTCCGAAAACGACCATCACATTCAGGTGAACAACATCGTGCTGCAGGATGTGCGTCATGAGGAGGCAGTGGCCGCGCTGAAGAACACCTCCGACATGGTTTATCTCAAGGTGGCCAAGCCTGGACCGGTGCATCTCAATGACATGTATGCGCCTCCGGACTACTCAAGCAGTACGTATCTACCTCTTCCTGCAAGTCCAAGCTTCCAATACTGTTGAAAATGATGTAGGTTTATTTATATGCACTGGGGTATGGGGGTAAGGAAAGAAATGGTTTGAGTCAGGGGTCCTTGTTTCTGCCCTAAGGGAGTCTTTTTTATCGTTGTAAGAGATGTTTCAGTGGGCCAACATGAATCTGAGTGTTGGATCTCTGTTCTCTCCCCTAAAACTGATCTGCTCATACACCCACATAGAGAATTTAGTGCTTGCACACGCAGATACACACACACACACACACACACACACACACACACACACACACACGCGCGCGTACACACACACACACACACACACACACACACACACACACACACACACAAACAATCCTACCCACAGCAACAAGCACAGTTCTCTGCCTCCCACTGAGTGTGGATGGTTTCTCACATCCCACCTGCTCATGAGATCCCACGATCTTAAGCTGCGGCCTCGCAATTTTCCACCGAAGAGAGATTGTTGCATCCAAAGGAGTCCGTTGAAAGCTTTCTGTACGTTTTGAAATGCAGTGTAGTGGTCAGGGTTTATAGCTGCGTCATAATGCAGACTTAACCCAGCCCTGACATTGTAGCCCCTGGTCACATGACTCGGATTTGACACGCTTGCTTTAACGTGCACTGCTGCCCACATATAGTATGTTCATTTGCAGAAAATGCAGAAGAAGAGACTTGAAGCCCATGCAAGGTTAACTGAGACATCTATTAATCAATGTTTGTCGTAAATGTAAAGATTAGCTGACTATCTATGTAAAGATTAGCCCTAGAATTGCGCAAAATCTAAATATTGCAATAAAAAACTAGTCATGGAAACACCCAAACTTCGAAAAACCTCTTAAAGATCGCAATTTCTATTGTACAACTAACAATGTCACTTTTCAGTATTTTCAAAAAAATGTGTTTTAATCATTCTTTCTTTCCCCCTACTGGTCTGGCCCTCCCTCCAGCCTTCCCCACCATGGTAGACAACCATGTCAGCCACAACTATCTGGGGGCGATGGAGCCCAAGCCAGTGTACCAGCCGCCCCAGGTCACCCCGTCCAGGTATTCACCCGTTCCCCGCCACATGCTAGGCGAGGAAGACTTCACCAGGTAGGTTCCACCTTGGCTCCGCCTTATGAGATCCTCCTATCACTTATTCCTCTCACTGCAGCCACATGTGCACCTGATATGACGACTGATAGAGCATACAGAGCTCTCTCTCTCTGTGGGTGTCGGCTAAAGGCTGTTCTCTGTTGTGTTAGCAGTCAAGGAAAATAACAAAAATAGCATTGCCGCGGTGTTAAATGACATCGGCTCCAGTTACTCCAACTGTGCAGTCATTTTTTTTTTAAGTTGTATGTTGCCGTCTGCATTTTGTTTGCCGTTTTAAAAGGCGTGGTGTGGTCTCCTTGAACGCAGCGTGCACGCACAGCAATTTAAATTGTCTTTATGAAATGTGTCACGGGGAAAAACAATGGTTTGTCTTTGTAGCGAGGCCCCCTTGTCACTTCCTCGACTTGTTATGACTGGGATTTAACCTTTGACCTCCCATCCCAAGCGCTAGGTCTGAAGTCGCTTTTATGAAGGCTTGATTAGAGCGTTCCACGAGGCTTTGCGTCATCTTAACCCACAGCTCTGGGGAGGAGGCTGCATTTCCCCCTCTGTGCGTGTGTGTGTGAGTGCGAGTGTGTGTGTGTATGTGTGTTTGTGTGTGTATGTGTGTGTGCGTACGACTGCATGGCCAGCATTGTTGTATGGCACAGAGTGGAAGCGTTTTTGGATAAGCGTCTGTGTTTTTTGGGGTCCGCGTAATGTCCTTGTGTGTGTGTCCACCCGACTCGTATGTGCATTCGTCGCATCTCTGTTGGTATGTGTGCTTTATTTGTGTCCTACACTTGTCCCGTTCACTGTGATTCCTGTACCCCCCAGCAGGGCTGAACCTATTTACAGTGTCATCCACAAACCTGGGGACAGCAAGGTGCCCCAGGCCCTCTACAGAGGCTTCTGTCCTTCCTCTGCTCCCTTGTGCCAAGGTCCGCTCCCCTTCTCTGGCAGGTATAAATCTAGTCCATTGCGCCTTGCTTAGCTAACCCACCACTGTGTAGCGCATCTGGATCTGGCATCTGAGGCCACCTGCCTCTCCTGCGCTACTTCTCGTTGCTCCACGCCAGTGCAGTTTAAAGAGACCGAGCAAAGACGGATGGTGGTGGAAGGAGGAGCAAGTGGTGAAAGTAAGGGGGAAGGCCAATGGGTTGATACTTGATTTAAAAAGTCGTAACGTTAAAGATGGGGCTTTGTTGTTTGTGTCCGGCTCTGTTTGCATGCCAATGTGTTCTCACCTCATGCCCACTGGTCTGTTTTGTGCGTGGCTTGTGAGTTTGTTGCTGCCCTTTTGTTTTATATCATGAGCTCAGCATTCAGCTTATTCGCAGGACCTAGTTTAGCTTTCATAAACTCGTAACACAATGTGTTATCAAGTAAGAACTTCAGCAAACTGGCCGGGGATCAGAAAATAGTGCGAGGAAACAGATATTCATTTATCATTTGTGGTTACGTGATTCGTTTTGCTAGACTTTCTATATTCTCTATGTTCATTTTCAAAGGTCTACCCTGGCGGTGGTTGCTTGTCGATTAATTTTGCCTTAAGCCACTCTCATCGTTGACTCTCAAACAATTTAGCACTCTTTAAAATGGTCGTCGTACCTGCTCTTCGCAAGCGCGTCTCTGCAGGAGGGCAGCCGAGAGGGCTTCACGCTCCCACAAGCTGCTCCATTCCATTTGTCACGAGGCATCGACAAAACTAAATCGCCTTCATATCGGGCCAAGTTACATTCACTGCTGGTTACTGCCGAAGACGTGAATGCACAAGATATGGCCGTCCTGTTCCTTAACATTAAGTTCAGTGTGCAGGGTCCCCCACTTCATGGCATTGTTCATAATCTTTTTTGTTCCGATTTCCTCAGTTCTGTTCTTCATCGCCACCCGGATGAACATCCTAGTCTGTGTTGTAAAATTGTCAACAATATATGTCTGGGTGAACGTGTGTGTGTGTGTGTGTGTGTGTGTGTGTGTGTGTGTGTGTGTGCAAAACAAAGAAGAAGAACCACAGAACCAGACATATCTGCACAAGAGAACCAGACAGCTGAAGAGTTTTTATCCCCAGTCCATTACACAGATCCTGTTTTTTTGTTGTTTTTGTTTTTGCTTTTATTTTTTCTACTTCCTCATCCCCTCTCATCTCCAATACTCCCCCCCCGATTGCCCCACCTTTCGCCACCCACACACACAGCTACACCTACACCAGATACTGTAAAATCACGAAATACGCCGTAACTGTTACTTAACTGCTCGGTGAACCTGACCACTCCTCCATGACTGCGTTGCATAATTGTTTCATATCGAAGCATATTTTATTCGTTGCATCATACTCGTGCAGACAACCTGTGTGTGAAGGGTAAAGCACTGCAAGTAGAAAGTGGACTGCAGCAACCGACAAGAAAATCCTGCTTCCATCATTGTAAAATATTTCTTGCTGTATTTTATTATAAATACAGAGCTAATGCCAAGTGTTAGAATGCATAAGCATGATCTGTTTTGAGGCACCAGACTACAAGCAGTAGATGTTGCTGCTGCTGCTGCTGCTTCATGATTCATCTACATGCTTTGAAAACAGGTCATGCAGTTATGCCTGAGCTTTCTTGAAACTACTAAAGCCAATGCAGACTTCCACACACAGAGAATACTTTAATCTCAGAGTATGCCAACGTATACAAACAGATGAATATGTACAGTATACCTGCTCTAAGTGCATCGCACAATTGAGGGTATTCACAGCGCTCGACAGGCAGCGCAGTCAAACAAAGCGGAACATGTTGTGACCGTGCGTGCACCTGTTTGCCTGCTGTGGGGTTTCTTTTTCGCATTGCCGTTTAATTAGCACAGGGCGAGATTATCTACGAAGACGCCGTCACCTACTTCGTTAGCATCCAGCCCCGTCTGATTTTTGACGAGCGGTAGCAGACACCTCCGTCCAAACCCCCAGCAGCTACCCGCTGGGTCCAAGTGGAAAGAGTTATTTCAGACGGTTGCTGTAGTAAGCACAAGCTTACGCAGAGAGCGCAGCAGACTGGTTGTGAACGGTGAGTCAGAGCCAGAATCGGCCCTCTGTCCATCTGCACATGCTCAGCGGCGGTGTTATCTCAGACACATCCCCCAACGCCCCCTTTCGTCCTTCTTTATCTGATATTTCCCCGCTCTGAGGATATGTCAGCGCTGTAACTACGTCACATCATTGCCTCCGTCCAGATCGAACTTGATAAGAGCTTGAATCTCTGTTGTTAAAAACATGCTCGTGTGCACTGTGCAGCGGCGACAGCATGGACTATCACTAAAAAGAAGTGGCCCGCGCTACCGACCCTGTCAGGAATGCACTTGTTAGCATGTGCATAATAATGACTCGAGCAAGGCTACTTTGTTCCACACTCAAAAGTTTGAGCATTCAGAAGCCTGCAGCAGCAGGTGAGCTAATAATTAACTTTAAAGTGTCTGACACTTGGCAGCAGTAACACAAATCAGTCACTGGTCAGCGCAACAATACTTTCATGGATGACATGGAACACTCAGACCTTTGCTTGCGGATTTGAAAGGAGAGCAAGAGTTAACTAAGTGCGCTCCTTGGGTGCTCATCATTCATCACACCAATTTTATTCTTAGTCACAGTGTGAGGCATGGAATATCTTGAACTGTCTATCAAATTAGCTGTGAATATGTTTAACCCCCCCACACCTCTACCCACCTGTCATTATGGAAGAAAATAACAGGCGATTAAATGGAGGCAGAAGAATCCTTTCTCTTAAAAGAAAGACAAAGAATTAAGCAGTCTTATAGTTTTATGAGCTTGTGTCAGGGTGAGTGTGAGATCAAATGCGGGAAGAAGTTGTCTCAGTGGGAAATGGCGTCCATCTGCAGTGTCCTCCATTAATCAGCCAAGCAAAGCCAATTATTGGGCCGCGTCCATGGAAGCATGGCCCACTGAACCCTGTAACCCACATATTCATTTGGGGGGGCAGCAGACTTGCAGGAAAATGGGCTCTGTGGCAAAAAAGTCCACCACAACTATTTACATTCCTGGGTGAAAAAGTAAAGGGGGAGGGAGCGGGAGCAGGTCTTGTGACAAGGAAGGAGGATTGACTCCTGCGTTTTCAACTGTAGGAATTCAGTCCCATTTTCCATTTAAATGGATATGAAAGAGGTAATGACGTGGCAGTCCACAAATCCTACGCTCAAGGAATTCACGCAGAAGCATCCACGCCGCTCTGTGAAAGGGCTGCTTGGAATGCCGGTGGTATTGTTATTTCCCAAAGTTCCCCAATTAGCATAAGATTTCTTTAAGTTGGGACATTAAGCTTCCGTTGTGCAGCCAATGTGACGGTCGGCTCCTCTAGCGTGTTTACAGCATACACAAATGAACAAGGATTTGCGAGGAATCTGAGAGCATTTTGTCCAGAGGGTCCAGCCTGAAAGACAGGAATGCTGTAAAGCTGCGGTTAGGTTAAACATGCTGGGAAAGATGATCAAACTTGAATGACCTCCCGTCCTGGTTTATGCTGTCCAGCTCTTTCCGGATGTGAGTGATTGCTATTTTTGGCTCCTCTGTGCAGAATTAAATCAAATATTCTGCATAAAGTGTCAGGGTTAGTGTTAAGTCTGGCATTGCTGGTGATCATAGGGATAGAGCTTTTTTTTTTCTGACAGGCCAAAAAGGGTGGTGCTATCCATCACATCACATTATGTTTTGGAGGTCCATCAGCGCAGGGGCTCATGAAATGGTTGTCCATTTATTCCTTGAAAAGGCCAAATAGGAAGAGTGGTCAGGGAGGTAGCACTTAGCTGAGCCTTGTGCCAAAGCCTCAGAAGTTCATTGTCAGCATCTCGTCCTTCAGCCTGAACGCACTGTGAGACAGATTTTTCAGAAGACGCTCCGGATCCTAAGGCAACCATGGAGATTTTTATGGCCCGTCGAGTGGGAAGGTTGAAAAGCAAGAATATTTTAGGGTTTGCTCATTTGAAAGCAAGTTTGCATGTTGAAAGTATGTGGCACGTTCCGTTTGTTGTTTTGTTTTTTTGTTTTTTCCAGTTTCTCTTCTGTCTTCACCTCAAAAGATCTTTGGGGTCTTATAATAAAACAGCATCAGCAGTTTTTATACTCTTGCATTATATCCACTACATGTGGTAACCAGCAGCTGTTATTTTACTTCTCCCTGCAGAACCAGAGTGGCAGTTTGGAATTTCACCCTACTTTGTTGTTGTATAATAACAATTTAAAAAAAAATAGTAATCATGTCCATGCTAGTTCAGTTTGCTTTGAATTAGCAAACTTCACTGGACAAGGTACAATTGCACATCAGTTTCTCAGTAAGCTGTCTTTTGAATTTTGCAATATTTTTTATTTATCCTACTAAATGGCCAATTCAACAAATTTCCAGGTAGGCGTGATGATTCGAGGACTTTGGTATGCTGCACTGGCTTGCTGGAAAATGGTCGTAACAGCAAGTTTGAACGCAGCCTGTTGAGAGGGAACTGTTCCTGTTGACCGCAGGCCGAGTACTGTGAGCACCGACCACTAATGGGAACCATGCACTGTGTTTCATTAAGAGAGGAAACTGTGTGTTGCTATGCAGATGAGAGTGTGCATGCCTGAATGTTTATGTGATCCTTTGTGTGTTGAATACTTGTGTTTGTCTGGGTGTTTGTGTGCGCGGTGAATGTTGGGTTGGCTGTGTGGTGTGTTTGCTGCTCTCTGAGGGCTTTCGATGACCAGAGCAGTGGTTTCGCCATAGCAGTATCTGAAATCCAAGGCAGTCTGAGGGAGATGACTCACATTACCTGAAACGAGGCACAGACTCAGCCGGTCTGCCAAGCAAACCGGCTTGATAATGATATGAATGTATGCTTATGAGCACACGCTTACATTTTCACAACATTTTGGTTAGGAATACACAGTAAATATAGCTAAAACACAATCTGCAAAAGAATCGAGGTGTGTTGCTGCTTACTTTTTTGCATTCATTATATCTTTTGTGTAATTAATTTCCAGTGTCATCAGTGTAATCAAAATCCACTTAAATCATCTTATTTTCATCTTTATACAAAGTGATCTAATAGACTGATCATTTTATATTCTACAAAAGCATTAAGTGTAAATGTTAAACGGTCCAAATAAAGTCTGTTCTGCAGGCTCCCGAAACAAAATGATTGCATTAATCAAAACTGACTCATTATTTTGAGGTTGTACACAGTGCCAACAAGTAGATGTTGGCGGAAACAGCCTCTGTCTTTCCCTCTACTTTTGCAATGTCTCTTTCAATTTTGGCTTTATCTCTGCACACCAGATCCCAGCTCTGTGTCCTGCCCTTCAACCTAACACCGAGGCTCTTTTTGACAGGGAGCCAAGGAAAGTGTTGCTGCACAAGGGTTCCACTGGCCTGGGCTTCAACATCGTTGGCGGTGAGGATGGAGAAGGAATCTTCGTCTCCTTCATCCTGGCAGGTGGGCCGGCTGACCTGAGTGGTGAGCTGAGGAGGGGCGACAGGATCCTCTCGGTAAGTATCTCAGCACCAGAGCTCTCTGTAGCCACATCAACAGTTGATAAAAAAAAAATACTATATATATACATGTGTGTGTGTGTGTGTGTGTGTGTGTGTGTGTGTGTTTATATATATATATATATATATATATATATGTATATATGTATATATATATATATATATATATATATATATATATATATATATATATATATATATATATATATATATATAAATACATGTTTATGTGATCCTTTGTGTGTTGAATACTTGTGTTTGTCTGGGTGTTTGTGTGCGCGGTGAATGTCAGACCTCAGTAAGTAACATTATTATCTGCTCGAGTTTACACACATATACATATATATATAGTTTGAGTCATTTGTCAGAGGCCAACTTGAGCAGATAATAATGGTACTTACTGTGGTCTGATGTTTAAAAAGTTAGCGAAAATCGGCTCTGCTAAAATGTCCTTGAACAAAGAGTTAAATCCAATGAAGTGAAGATGTCCTTTGCCACAATATAGAATGTTTGTGCTGAATAAAATATTACAATATATTTATTGCATTCTAACACACTGCATCTATCAATCAATAAAGATTCAAAGAAGGTTGTCCAAAGCTTGTTGTATTCGAATTTAAAAGTAATCAATTAAGTGACACAATTATCTAGTTGTTTTTTTTGTTTTTTTAAGGTGGATGAAAGTTAGTGGCAGTAGAAACGTCCATGTAGAGGATTGTCTTTGCTCTGGACAACTCAACTTGTTTTCCTTATTTTAATGAGTTGACAAAGCAGAGCTTTGGCATCAGGGTCTTTGTGCTGAGAGATGTATGACTCTTTGATATTTTTGCAGGTGAATGGAGTGAATCTTAGGAATGCCACACATGAGCAGGCGGCCGCAGCACTGAAGAGGGCCGGACAGACTGTCACTATCATAGCACAGTACAGGCCTGAAGGTAATGCTGTTTTGTCCATACTGTAAATGAATAGGTAGCGATTTTTTTATTCAATTGTTTTTATTGGGACGTTCTACTAAACTGAATGTTGTGCTGTGGTTCTCTGATGACTGTGATACTTTTTTTTCTTAAAAAAAAAAAAAAAATTCTAAATCACTTCCTGGAGATCATTTACTACTGTTTGCTATTTTAGCTTAAATACATGTGGTTTCCTGGATGTCTTCATGATGTAGTTTTCTCTTTGTTTCTTTGTTTGTTTAATCTTGCAAGGAGCACTCTTGAAAGCGGGGTATACAATATGTTTGTGTATACATGGGTGTAGTTTTTGCCTGAGTTGGAGGAAATGTTTTATTTGGCGTACATGTTTGCACAAGACGTTCAGGGCAGTGAACGCACCACCGTGTTCGCCCGCCGTCTTTCTGACGTCAGTCGGTTGTCGAAACTGTCTCCACCGTTCCCGCCGAGTCGAGCCCAAATTGCTCTAAAAACCACAGCTACGGTTGTCCCGTGACGAGCTGCGGCCGGCCTGTGTTTTTGTGACAGAGCCGAGCTCCTGGCGTGATGATCGCTTTAAGATGTATTCAGGTTCAGGGGCGGCACTAGTGCGAGCAAGCAAGCAGGGCTGAAGTGTCGAGCCAACTGCAAGGCGGCAAACCAACCGACAGCGTCCTTCCCCCTGTTCAAACCCGGAGCTGAGCGCCGTGTCCGGAGACTCAGTCAAACCCGGGCAACAGCGACAGCAACACACAGGGACGCCCACCATAGACAAGTGTTGAGCCCTGTGTCGGCGCCGGGCTGAGGCTTCTTCTGACGCGAAGGTGGACAACAAGAGATCCTCCAACTTTTTTTTTTTTTGTATCTGTCTGCCAGCCAGCCCGTGCGGATGGGGGATGGGCTCCAGTACAACAGCAACAGCAGCAGAGCAGAAGCCGCATGAACTCCCTAATGGCTGTATGAAGAAAGTACCGGCGGCGACGACGACGGCCCAGTAATTGCCACGGCGTCGTTTTAATTTGCGAATTCGCAGCCGAAACGAAGACCGGTGGAATTACAAGGGTCACTCGGGAAAAAGGGGGACGAACCGAGTGAGTCTGCATCTTAGAACAGGTTTATCTCGACCGCGACTGTACTTTAGATAGCACGGTGCCTCCTCTCGCTCCTGACCTGGAGTTCGCTCGAGTTGTTCGGTACCGAACTACTCTCTCTTGGAAGCCTTACAGCACGGCGTAAAGAGACCTTTGCCGCATTGTTCGACGTATATGTTTTTATTACCGGACTGAAATGGTTAACACGGATGACATGTGATAGCGTCGCCACAACCTCTGCGGTAAGAGCCCTCGCGAACTGCGCGAATCTACACTTTCCTATTTATCTAAATCTTTTGGTCTTGTTCTTGTGTCTTTTCTCGGATCTCTGGTGATTTATGTCGTAGTCGGTAAAGAACATGAGTCATACAGGCGTTTAAAATGACTTATTTTACAGCCATTATGTAACCCAACCCCTGAAGTAGGAACACAGGTGTGGTCAGACAGGTGTGTGCTCGTGCGCGTGCTCGCGTGCGTCTCCTTGTGTGTTTGTGTGCGTCAGCTCCGTGGTTGTAGTTTAAACAGTGAACGCATCTCTTTTACACTGACATGGTATCTGTCATAGATAGATAGGTAGATAGATAGCGAGGTGCTGTTTTATGCTGACTGAAGTAAGAGAGAAAGGAAAAAAGTCGTAAGCAAGCTTGTAAGTTGTGTCCTAGTACAAACAGAACCATTTTTGTACAATGCTGAGCTGTTATAGCATTTGCTCTGAGTATGCTGCAATAACATTTTGATAGGATACTCTGAGCTTTAGATTCTGGCTGGCGTCAGGTTAGACTATGACAGGAATGTGAGGAGACATGAGTTCTTGCATGTTCTCCCTCCCATTTTTTTTCTGTCTGTTTTAATGAAAACGTGAGCTTTAAACCAGCCACGGTCGGTCCATGGGAAAAACAGTGGCGCCGGCTCAGTGGAAGGAACTTTCTTGGATCAGAAATGGCATTTTGTTTTTCTCTCCGCTATAAATTTCCCATTATAATGCCTTCTTCTCCTCCATATGAGTTCATGCTGTCTCGCACACCAGACCAATCAGGGAGAATCTTGAATAGCAATGGGGTTGGTTGAAGGGAACCTTTGTTTTTCCATACCCAAACCATGCTTTCGGCACTGTGCCCCCTTTGTCACCCATTGAGACACAGCTATCTGTTTGTGCACAGCGCTTAACTACTCTAAACATGCAAGTGGAGTGCTGGCAAATGATTGACTTCCTGCATATCCTCTGGTGACCTGAGATCTGTTGCCAGTCATTTTGTCGGCATCCTAAAGCTGTATTTGCACACGTCGCTTGTTTTGAACTGGGAGAGCAGGAGGAACCCCCAGTGAGCTGCACAAGGACGTTGACCGAAGCGAGGAAATGGGCGGCGAAAGTCAGCTTTTGTAAGCGATAGTGTCCGTCTCTGTGACAGAGGTTAGGACATGAGTATCCACAACTGTACGGTGAAAGGTGACCAGTGGAAGGCTATAAGAAGCAACATCGGAGCAAACAGGCTGCCAAGAGTGTCCCCCTCTGACTCTTTTTGTAAGGTGGCAGAAAGTTTTACACTCCTCCATACACAGATATGGAAATGAGGGGGTCCAAGTACTCAAAAGTAGTATTTAAATGTTGCATAGTTGTCTTTTTGTCTAGGAAACCTTTAACTCTGAGCACATTTAGTCAGCACAAGCTGGTTGTTTATAATGGATCAACTGGTAAAAGTAGGTAAGAGTTGTTACCAGTGTGTCCTGCCTTGCATTATTGGGGAGTGTGGCTGGTCACTGGCTCGACTCTCCCTGAGAACATAGCACACTCTCACATTACAAGTACATACTGCTGTGTTGCATAACTGGATCAAAAGAGAAGCAACCGTCCCCCAAAATAAAAAAGGCTGCCCAACTAATGAGGACACGCTGTGGGAGTGAGCAACACAGAGCAGTCCCAGATTCTATTATCTGTCATTGTTTCCTTTGGGTCATCCTAAAAATATTGGCCGGCTCTTGTGTATTAAGTGATTTAGGAGACGATAGGTTAAACATATAGCAGTGTGGTATCCAGTAAAAAAGTGTGGTAGTGTAGTGAGGAATGATGCGATCAGCAGCTTATATTTGTATTCACGTATATTCTGTAAATGGAAGGAATGGGATCAAAAAGCAGCAGTTGATATTGAAAAGTCGGCTCATTTTTAACCAGCCCAATCCGGTCTCAAATACTGTTGTGTTTGAAAGTATGTCCCTCACCTGTGTTTTCCCTCTGCCTGCATCTTATAGGAATGCTTTCAGTTGCGAAGCTTCTCACAATTCCCTCTCGTGGTTCAGACATGTTGCTTTCTAAAACTCGTCTCGAGTATCTTCAAAGCTCCAGATCCCATCCATGCTTCTTGGGCTGAGCTGGAGCCTGACCAAGAGTTGGAACCATCAAATAGCCCCTCAAGCAAAACATTACTACTATACTTTATTTCATCCGCTAGCTTCACAAAGCCCATTTTGATAGCGGGTTTTTCATTGTGTATTTACTCTGTTTTGATTTGATGTTGACAGTCAATATTAAAGGGTTCACCATGCTCCTAAAGCCGAATGTAATGTAGGGAAGCTGTGGGCAGCATAAAAAACTCTGCATCTCAAAGACCTTTTTTTTTTTTTTTATGGGTGATCTCATCATTGACACCAGGGATCCTAATTATCCATTAATTCATTAATCGTTAGTTGACTGACCTTAATGATCGATTAAGGATTAATTGATAAGCGGTGATTTTTCCATTATTATTATTATTTAACCCTTAAATAATGTTGAGTGTGACCCGTTTTTACATTGGGGAACAATAAAAAAAATAAATAAAAAAAACACCCTAAACATTTATCCTCTGACTTTAAGTTGACTTCTAATGGGTCACATTTCAACTATTAAAAAAAAAGAAAAGAAAAAAAAGTTGTTTAAAAGTAACGTGTTCTAGGTATATTATGACCATCACAGTATCTACAGGTGAATTGCTCCTTCCTGCCGCTACACTGTTATAATGATATTAACTACCTGTGTAAAAAAATTTCAGTTCTTTGTGACTAATTGAATTTATTAAATTCTTAATGGACATTTGATCGATAATCGATTGACACCAACTGATGATCAGTCAAATTAAACCGAATGCTTTAGTTTCTGTTTTACCAACGTATGTCTCTTAATGCTTCATACTTATGGTTGGACTATTTGTACACAATAGCTCGGAATACGTCTGCCTTTGACCCGACAGATGTCAATAATTACACTACCTGACGTTTGCCAAGGTGAATGAATGCAAGCCTTGCCTTCCAGCCCCTCCCCTGACATGTCACCTGTGCCTGAAAGCCAAGTGGACTAGTCTGAATGGCTGCTCCCGCTCAGCGCTGTCACCGCTCTCCGAGTGTTGGGTCGTTGCTCCTGGTTACGAGCACTTTGTCGGTGTCTAGTTACCTCACCTTGTAGCGTCACCGCAGTATTGTTAACTCGTCATAGCAGGGGCCAGCGGAGAGAGCGGCGCAGCACTTTAGTCACTCCCGCGACTGCTTTATTCACCCTTTTTTGGTCTCTGCAGGGGTTTACAGTTGAGCAGCCTCAAGCTTGTTTTTGCACCTGACTAGAGGTTGTTTTTGCGACCCTCCCCTTCCCCCCAGCCCCTTCCAAGCACTCGGCTTGACTGTAGAGAGGAGGCCTTTGTAGACATGGTTTGTTTATTTTTCGAGGCTACTTGTGGCCTTGTTTGACAGAATTTGGACTTGGATCTCTGGCTGGTTCACGTTGCAGGAAGCGTTTCCAGCGAATGGATGATTAAGCCGTAAGGTAGGAGTTGACTGCTGAAGCCGTGGCGCTAGATCAGAGGCATTCGAAATCCTGTGACACTTTTAATCTCACTAGTTGCGTTTCCATTACAGTTTTTCACAAAATAAAAGCGATGTTTCTACAATTTCGTACAATTTGTACGAGTACAATTGCGATCTGAAGGTGTTTCCGTTGAATGGTGTGAAGTGCATGAGCCATAATTAAAGATTTGATTACTTGTGAAAAATATTCCACCTCCTCCTCTGTCCAAACATAACGCATCATTTTCACTTGAAGTGAACTGGTCACGTGACCATGTACAGTATGTCACGTCTGGTGACGCGTAAATGCAAAAAAGTGTTTCCATTACACTTCTGTGATGCACTTCTATATTGATACCTCTAAAAAAAAAAAAACATCTAATATGAACATGATAACCTTTTAGTGACATTTGAGAGATTTTTCGAAGTTTAGGTCTTTCCATGACTAGTTTTTTATTGCAATATTTAGCTTTTTGCGCATTTCTAGGAGGAAAGGGAATGCAGCTCCTCTCACCTCATTAATAATTAAAAACATATGCGTACACATGCTAATGCTGTACAATTTTACCTAAAAATCCATTGCAACTTTGGACTTTATTCCTCTTGGCAGCGAGCGTTCAGAGGGCCAAATAGGTCGCTCATTGTGCTGCTTTGTTCAATCACCTGCTTTGTGCGATCACATGGGCGACCTAACCTTCTTGTTTTTCTAGCTGCATCTGCCGCTCTTGTTTATCCGCGAGCCAGTGCCGCGTGGCAGGGTGGCTCAGCTAGTTTTGGGCCGCCCGGGCCCAGAGCGCACGGCGGGCGCGCAGCAGGCTAATGAGCACATTCTTAATGAGCGCGGCCAGGTAGATTCATACATCATCCTCCGGCTGCTGCGCCGCCGCGGCATTTACACACCCATGACAAATGATCAGCCGTTGGAAATTGTTGGAGGCCTCTCTCCCCCAATCCCACCCCTTCCCCTTTTTTTAACCAGACCTAAGAGCCCATGTTGAACATAATTAATCTGTTTAATTTATTACCTGACACGACACATTACTGGATATGTAAGTCAGATACGTGATAAACCATCTGTTCCCGAGGTCATTAATCAGCCAGAGGATTTGTTCAACCTCACCCCGTATTCACCCCTGTTTAGACAATGACCTCCAACGATCACGTCCAATTTCGCCAGCCTCAGCATTAGGGATGCTCTGATCGGGATTTTTTTAGGGCTGATTGAGGATCATGATCGTGCAGAACAGCGCCTGCCAGTGACGATAACGCTCGGACAACAAGCCAATCAGCCGATTGCGATCGGAAAGTCCTCGCAGTGCAAGCCAGTGGACTGTTTGCTGCGTGTTTCTCTCTCAAATGCTGACTCGGCAGCAGTTCGTCTTTTTCAATGACAAACATGTTTCCACTGACATGTATGCGTTTGTGTTTTCTTGTCTTTTAATGCAGAATACAGCCGCTTCGAATCCAAGATCCACGACCTGAGGGAGCAGATGATGAACAGCAGTATGAGCTCGGGATCAGGCTCCCTGCGCACCAGTGAGAAACGCTCCCTCTACGTCAGGTAAAGCCGGGGAGCGTGCACACACACACGCATCAACACACGGTCACGCTCTGGCACAAACATCACATGCTAATATCTGCAGTCAAAATAGCCGCTCTTGCATAATAGACCTCTTTCTGCCAGTGGGTGGAGAATAAAGTTGGACAGCGCGTCTCGTCAAAAGCAACCACTTTTTGAGAGTGCCGGCCGGCCACGGCGCGCAGATCGTGCGGTAAAAGCTGACACCTTGCGTGTGGAAAAGCAAATTATTTTAGTGCATTAACCGGGGGAGAGAGAGCTTCTCGCGGTCGCGTTAATGCTGCGCATGACATTGAGGCTACGCTACATAACGTAGATTGACAGGGCGGCTTGTCGGATGTGACCGGTGTTATGGCACTTTGGGCACGTGGCCAAGCTGGACAGAGGGCTCGTTTAGGAATTAAAACAGGTGCCAGCCTTCTGCTCACACAAAGGAACCCATGGGGAGCGGAGGGGGATGGGGAGGTCAAGGTGAAAGGACGCAGTGATGTAACCTCCCTTCGTCCCAAACACGCAGCGCCATATTTCTGCCAAAGCGCTAATGCGCTTTACTTTAACCTGAGCCTGATAGGTGCATTACCAGATTAATTTTATGTCCAAGTCCACCACCAAACGGACCTGACTGGGACGTGTCAAAAGTTTACAAGGCGTTATCTCATTGGCCACCTGCCATAGGACGAGCGTTGTCAAACAATCGGGCCGGAGCCCGTCCTATGGAGCCGAGCCTGCTCCTGTTGCTGATGACTAAGCACGCAGTTATGTTGGAAAAGCTGCCTAGTTAGCCGCCATGTCCTCCCAGCCCAGCCTCAGGAATGTGGAGGCGTTAAGCCTGTTAGGTGTTCACAACGCAAGGAAGGGAAAAAAATAAATCAAATGGTGCGACACGTGCCCATGCACACTGTCACAAAACTCTAAAGGGCTGACTGGCTGACTAGCAATTATCTTAAAGTGCCCTTTAGTCAGCACAAGGCTGTAAAAGTACGCCGTCGTTGAAGCCTGGGCTGGATTATATGACAACACAGACCGCACTACTGTTCATTGATTGTCTGCCGCTTCAGCCCAAAGACGTTTTTCCACTTGCAGCATGTATGCGTGACCTGTAGATATAGGCCTGTAGGTCAAGCTGAGGTAAAACCAGTGTAGCAGGTCTCTTAATACCCGTGTTGAAATGGATGTTGGTTCACCAGTCTGACGAGACTGCTGGGTGTCCCGACAGACAACAAACTGTGTTTGTTGTGGAAAGAATGAGTGAATGCCAGGCGTGGACGTGCGAACAGAACTCATAAATTTGACAGGTTTTTAGAAAATGATTTCTGCCGATTTATGTCAAATAAACTGGACAGTCTGTTTAATGGCTTTTGTGTACATATTAAATATTGGATGTTTTCTATGTTTCTCCCATGTTGCAACTCAAAATCATCCAGAATTAATGTTGGTTTGAAAATATTTAAGAGTCACAATATTATCTTTACTGCTGTTCCCTCACAATAATGTGGGTCTGAACTCTTTATAATTTTTCCTCCTTGTTTTGTTTAACTTGCTCTACATATAGTGACACTAGCTGCGTTTCCATTACCCGTGAAATTGCGCAAAACCTAAATATCGCAATAAAAAACTGGTCATGGAAACGCCTACATTTCGAAAAAACCTCTGAAATATCGCTGCAAGACGAGAATTACGTCCCGTGAGAATTCTCGTAATTCTTGCGGGATGAGATTTGACGAGAATTACGGCTTATGCGCTTCGCATCATTCAATGGAAACGCCTGCAAATCGCAATTGTACGTTGTCTAAATTTTAGAAATATTGCTTTTGTTTTGCGAAAAACTGTAACGGAAACACAGCTAATGTATGTCTCTTTTTTTTTTTTCTTGCAGAGCTTTGTTTGACTATGACCGGACGAGGGACAGCTGTCTGCCGAGCCAAGGCCTGAGCTTCTCCTACGGCGACATCCTCCATGTCATCAACGCCTCGGATGACGAGTGGTGGCAGGCGAGGCTCGTCACGCCTCACGGGGAAAGCGAGCAGATTGGCGTCATTCCCAGCAAGAAAAGGTACGCCCACCTTTCCGTTTCGTTTCGGGGGGAGAATGAACGCCGATTGCCAGTCTGGCATCTTGACTCTATTTATTTACAGTTTTTTGTTTTTGTTTTTGTTTTTGTCTTCTCCAGGGTGGAGAAGAAGGAGCGGGCCCGGTTAAAAACGGTCAAGTTCCATGCCAGGACAGGCATGATTGAGTCGAACAGGGTAAGTGTAGCAGCGGCTGCAGCTGCTACTCCTACCTGATGGGGAGAAGGCCTCCTTCCCCAGTGACTGTGGGGGGCGAGACTGGTCCCTGTTTGCTCAACCAGAGCTTCAAGCAGATACGTTAAGGCATAGATTACACTGTACAAGTGTTGCCCAGCTTGAAGGGCTCTGGAGCCACCACAATGTACATAACATAGGTTTGTTGGAGGCTGAACTGACAGAAGTAATTCCAAGGCCCTTTGAAATCTGTGTTATTTTCTCCAATTGACATTGTGTTGACTGAATTTGAACGTCATATCAGCCGTCATAAAAGAAGCTGCCAAGAATTGGCCGACAATCGGAGCGAATTATGAAACGATTAATTGGCACAAATTGATGGGGAAATTTGATTACATATTTCCTAAATCCACGCTTTTTTTCCCTCTAATTTTTGGCGACGTCAGACATGGTCCTTCTATTACGTCGGTATAATGACTTAATAGTTGGCCGTACTGCTGCAAATTGTGCCAAAATAGATACTTTTTGCCCAATGGCACTCAATAAGCTAAACAATGTGAACAACATTCAGTAGAGAGCACCCCCCCACCAGTAGTGTCCTGCAGAGATCCTGCTTCTGTGGGGATGCTCCACTCTGACAACTGGCTTCTGGTTCTCTGATCTTGGACATCATAGGGCCTCATATGTAACAAGTGTCAACCCACCTAGTAACACAAAAAACGCAAACCATTTATACGGACGACACGTGAAAGCTGACAGAATTATGTCTCACACATAATTCTCATTGAGCTTCCATCCATTGTCACCCATTACCTGCTTCTCATTCTCATTATTTGACACGTATCGTTTTTATTGAACTCCATCTGTTTTTTGCGTCATTGTTCTGCATGAGTGTCCATTGCCCTCATTGAATCCCATTCTGTTTTTGTTTTTTTGTTTTTTTTACCCTTTCATCGGCCCCACCCCCCTCCCCTCCCTCCTCCTCCCCCCCTCTCATTTTTCATCCACACACTGTGACGAGCAGCCGGTCAAAGTAAAGCGCAAAAAAAGCTTCAACCTCTCACGCAAGTTCCCGTTTTACAAGAGCAAGGAGAATATTGTGGTGGACCTGGTGGATTCCGAACGTAAGTACCAGCCGTGTGACCCACAGTGTGCTGCCGGCGGGGAGGAGGGGAGGGGGGAAACTGGGCTTCATCCTTTCTCTGTCCATGCCTTCTTCACGTTCTCTCTTTCAAACTTCCATCTTTTGGCTTCACCCCCTCCCCCCAGGGATGATAGCAGCGTCAGCTATCATCCCACCTCACTCACACTGTCCCAGAGAGAAGAAATTGTGGAGGCACTCTTGTGTGTGTGTGTGTGTGTGTCTGAGCATCTGTCTTTGGGCTGTCAGAGGAGTGTCCAGCTGTGTGCACGTGGCATGTATCCTCTGCTGCATTAACACCAACGCTCGCTATAAAACAAAACAAACAAACAAAAAAAACCCTGCCCCATCCAAGTCACGATCAGTTCTTCTTCTCCTTCAGCCCCGTCGCTGACCCACAACGAGAAGAATCTCATTAACTGGACCCCTTTCAAACTTAACAGGTCAAAATCCCACTTTAATGGGATTGGGCTGGTGTAATTGAAAAGGCTGCAGCTCGCCACGAACAAAGTGGGCTCAGGCTGTAAATGAGCAGAGCACAGTGCCACCGCGCAGCACTCCTCTCTCCCTCGCTGCCCAAAACTCCCACTAACCTCTTCTTCTTCTTCTTGTTCTTCCTCTTGTTCTTCTTCCTCCTGCCTGCTCTCTTCTCTTGGCTTCTGCTCTCACCTGTCGGGACACCTAGGACTTCCCAGGGTTAAGCGATGACTATTATGGATCAAAGAGTTTGAGTAAGTGTGTGGTCGTACTGTTTAAAGCAGATGTCCCACCAAGCTCAGAGGGAAGCTGCAAAAAGCCAGCTGGAAATGCTAAAATCTTAAAGGTCCCATAATGTGTCTGTTGTCTTCTTTTTATTCTGTTTTAACCTGGCACAGTTTAGCTTAGTATAGTCTCAGAACATCTCCATATCATGCCCTCAGTTCGAGCTTCCGATTGAAACAAATGCTTAGTTTTCTTTATATTTCCCTTAGTTTTACCCTTTGTGACATCACAAACTGCACTCACATTTTTTTTTAAAAGTGAGCAATCTAAAATGAAGAATGAAATTTTCCCATTTTTACGGAGATCTCAAGCTGTGTTTCCGTTACTCCTAAAGTTTCCCAAAACCTAAATATTGCAATAAAAATCTGCTCGTGGAAACAACTGAACTTTGAAAAACCTCTCAAATATGGCTGAAAGGTTTTGACGCCCTCATGAGGTGGTTTTTCAGAAGTATCCATACAGAGTTATATCTTAACACACTGACAAGGTGGATTTTGGGGCCTTTATGGGTGACGGGCACACAGGTCCCTGACTGGACCTGTGTGCGTGTTCGCACCACCCGCTCAGTATTCACAGCACATACAAAATATGCACTCCCAGGGGAGGGTGAGTAAGCGTTACACTCGCTCAGTGGGTCATTACGATAAGTGTCGAGCATAGTTTTGTCAGATAAGGTCAGACAGAGGTGGGACTCATCCTTCACCACCGCGGCTCCACCTGCTCCGGGTCGGTCTGCTGCCTCCTGCGGACGGAGCTTTTATTTTTCATGTCCTCGTTAACGAGGTCCGCCATCGCGCGACGCTCAAGACACATGAGCCGGGGAATTGCGGGACATTTAGGAAATGCTCGCAGGAAGCACTTGATTTTACTATTGCTTGCACCCAAAACCACTTCCTCTAATATTGTGAGAGCATGGCTGCTGCAACCAGATGACACTTCTGCTTTCTTTTTCTCTTTTCAATGACGGATGTATAGAAATTGAGCAAAAAAAAAAAATGTTTTCTTCTGTTGCCCAATTATTTCACAGATAATGTCTAGGATTTGACTGTGGCGGCATTGTTGATGAGATTGAGTTTCATTTGCTCCGTTGTGCTCTTGCAGAATGCCTGACATCCAACAGTGACAGTGAAAGCAGTTCGAGTGAGTCACCTTCTTTTCTCCTGTCTGATTTGCTTCACACTGCCCACATAGATGGATAACGTGGTGTATGTCCCTGAATCAAGTGATGAAGTGACATCTGTAAATGATTTAGTCGAATATCCGAACGCAAGATGTAAAATATGCATTGTAGGGATGCAAATTATCGATGAATTCATTAATCGTTTGTTGATTGACATTATCAATCGATTAACAATTAATTGATAAGCTGCAATTTTTCCTGAGAACCTAAATTTCACAATAAAAAATGTGTGAGGAACTCATTATTTAACCCTTGAATAATGTCAAGGGCATTAAAGAACAGTTAAAACACCCTCAATATTTATCCTCTGTCTTTAAGTTGACTTCTAATGGGTCACGTTTCAACTTTCTTTTTTTTTTTTTAAAGTTGTTTAAAAGTAACTTGTTCTAGGTATATTGTGACCATCACAGTATCTACACTGTGATAATGTTAACTACCCGTGTAAAAAATGTTCAGTTAATTTCGACAAATTCTATTGAATCGACAATTAATCAATAATGGATTAATTGTTGACATCCCTCACACAATGACTTTGTGTTTTTACAGAGGGACAAGAGGACACAATTCTCTCCTATGAGCCAGTCATTCGACAGGAAAGTAAGTGAATCATTTCTGCATGTTCTTTTCTATTGGTCCAGTTGTTTTGTTTGCTGTGTTGGTTTTAACCTTGGCTGCCTCTCCTATAGTCCACTACACGAGGCCAGTGATTATCCTGGGTCCCATGAAGGACAGAGTAAACGACGACCTCATCTCCGAGTTCCCCCACAAGTTTGGCTCCTGCGTGCCTCGTGAGTTTCAGTTTCAGACGGGGGAATCGAGCGGCGGTGACGACGACGACGGTGATTCAAACTCATCCGTTGTCTCTGCCACCCACCCACAGATACGACTCGTCCGCGGCGAGAGAACGAGATGGATGGACAGGACTACCACTTTGTCGGCTCGCGAGAGCAAATGGAGAAGGACATTCAGGATAATAAGTTCATCGAAGCGGGCCAGTTCAACGAGAATCTGTACGGGACGAGCATCTTGTCTGTCAGGACTGTCGCCGAGAGGGTAAGAACAGTACTTCTTTCTTTGTTACATTCAGAGCCAGTCTGGTTTCTTTTAGGCCAGTTACCTCGCTGCGAGGCAATGGACAAAACGCCGCCATGCTAAGTAAGGAACTGTTTTTCTCCGGCTCAACAGCAGGGGAAGCACTGCATCCTGGACGTGTCTGGAAATGCCATCAAGCGGCTGCAACAAGCACAACTTTACCCGATCGCCATCTTTATTAAACCAAAATCTATCGAAGCCCTAATGTAAGTTTGAGCTTTTGTACCGTGTTGTTCTTCACAGTGACAGCTTTCTTGACTGTGACAGTGTGGAACTCCTGTGTTTGTTTTTTTTCCAGGGAAATGAATAAGAGGCAGACGTATGAGCAGGCCAACAAAGTCTTTGACAAGGCTGTTAAGCTGGAGCAAGACTTTGGAGAGTATTTCACAGGTGAGTCTCCATTAAAAAAAAATATCTAGTCAATGTTTCTTCTTTTCCAGTGAGTTACTTGATTGTTAAACTTCATAGGTGTGTTTTTTTGTTTTCTTTTATTTTGAGAATTGGCCCAAAATGGTCTGTTGACTAACAGGATTGTAATATATAATGTTGATTAGTTACAGCTGGTTGACTTGCGTCACTTTTTATAAATTAATTCTAACCCTTCAGATGATTTCATTGCATTTATCTCTATTGAATTTGCCTTTGTATAAAGTGGGAAAAAAATCTTGTACCCACCACTGAAGATTAGACCTCAGTGAGGCAACCTCATAAAAACAATCATCAATAACAACTCCAAAGCTGTCCAGAAAACATATTTAGCCCGGTGTTGTTGACAGCCTCCCTCAAAAACATCCATGTTTAGCTCGTCAGCTGCGGCGACCGACGCCTTTGCTGCATTTTTCACGCGATTGAAAGGCGACAAAAACACAGGCGGACTTTTGCAGAGCATCGAGGCTATGCAAGAATTCCAAAAATTTGAGCGAGGGGGGGAGGGGGAGCGTCGTCAATCTTGGCTCATAATTGTAGCTCGTGTTCTCCTCCAGCCTGCAATTACACCTGCCCCTCTGTGCTTGTGCCTGCAGCTATCGTACAGGGTGACTCGCTAGAGGAGATCTACAACAAGATCAAGCTAATCATCGAGGAGCAGTCTGGCCCCTACATCTGGATCCCATCCTCGGAGAAGCTCTGAGCTTCCTGCCGTCCCCTCTGCATCGCCGCGGAGCTCCTCCCAATCCCCCCTACCACCACCGCCACCCTCCTCTTCCTCCCAGAGACCCCACCCGAGCCCAAATAGCCCCCCCTCTACTCCCTCCTCATGTCCTTTTTACAGATATGTTTCATATCAAGTTTTAGTGTCATCATTATGTTACTCTCGAGATGAAAAAGAAGTCTTATCACCATTACTGTGACTGTGCACACCCCCACCCCCTCCCCACCCCCTGCATGAGTTTCTCAACAACAACGACGACGAAAAAAAATCATCCATTCAAGACTGGAAATGCCATTCCAAAGGAATCTGTCTATCGAAAAGCAAAAAGGGAAAAGGGAACAAATCCTTTTTTGTGAACTGGGACTGACTGAAGATCAGAATGTTTTACAGGAATCTGGGGGTGAGGAGAAGTCGCAGGAAAACGGGACTAAATCGTACCGAGGTGGAATACTTTGTAAATGTTCATCAAGTCACATTTAAAAAAAAAAAAAAAAAACCCGACACAAAACGAGAGTTAAAAGACCAACGGAGGGTTGTTTTATCTCCCCCTTTATAAGACTGGATCAAAAGGAGCCCTGCTGATGGTACTGTTAGAGGAGTCGACTCTCGTTTCGAATTGACGGGAGGAGACGAGTGAATCCGTGCAAACTGGTGATCTATTTATCACAAACCAGCTTGTCGTCTGCCAGTTTGTCCGTCGCCGCAGCCGATAAAAGAGACATCTCGGGAGGCCGATCAAGAGGAAGAGCCGTGTTGTGAATCTCTACATTTATATTATGGAATCACTGAATAAAATGATAAAAATCCCACTGAGATTTTACTACATATTTAAAAAGAAAAAAAACTACACATTTTACACTTCACTAGAATTGTCAATTTTGGAGGGCTGTAAGATTGATTTTTTTTTCTCCTTTTTATTTTAATTTTTTTCTTTTTCTTTGTGAGATTTCTTGCTTGTGGTTTTTAGCTGCTCTGTAAAGGATTGGGTGGGGGGGTAGAGAAGTGTAACTGGGCTCTCTGCAAAACACCAAACTTGCCTTACATCAAAGACAAATTCTGTTCTGTGACTATCTGTTGTCTGTTCCGGGAGGCTGCACGCTATTAACGAGGGGGGGGAGGGGGAGCGAGAGGGAGAAAAAAACGCTCGTTTCCTCCTGTGTGACCTCCAGCTGCCAGAGGCCTGTCTTGAGTGCAATAGATGAAAATAAAAAATCTCACCTCTCTCTCCCCCTGTATAATAAACACTCTGCGTAATCTCGAAAGAATAATCTGGCCATTGAATTCCAATCGGAACAGCCATACAATAGCCTCGTATCTCCCGTTGAGCAGCAGACCACCCTATTACACTCTCTGCCTTCCAAGAGGATTCTTTTTCTGATTTAATGGTCACATGGTACTGTCCTATCTGCCGCCGTGGTGGCGGCGTTAAAACGGGTAGAACAAGACAATAATTGTATTGGATCTCCTAACAATTAAAGAGTCATTATAACCTGTTTGGAATTGTCCCCCTGTCGCCCTACCAGGAGAAAAAAAAAAAAGAACGAACGAAAGAGCAACACTAAAGCTGGGTGTTTGTTCAAGGCCTAGTGTGTAAGACGTTGTGGCATCTAGTGGTAAGAAAGAATATTGCACACAAATATTCATTCATTATAAATCTATTATTTTAAGGGATTTCCCAAGGGGGAAGAAGAGAAAAAAAAATCACCATTGGTCAAATGTTGCTTGTTCCATTTCGTTGGTCTTTGATGATGGTGTTTCACAGCTCACATCATGCAAAGCCTTGAACGCATCACCGTTCTGAGCTCCCATAGAAGAATATTAGCGCAGTTCTTCCAGCAGTTTATTTTATTTGAGCACATACTGTACTATACATCCCACTCTCTTCCAATAGATCCTTGGGAACGTCGCATACTGGGCCTTTTAGAACCCCGACATGCTTTGGTGCGTCTTAACAGTATGAATCCAATGTCAGTAGGTGGCGCCACTGTGCCGAGCCGGGGTGAACTAGACCTGCTTGAGTTTTTTTTGTTTTGTTTTTTAACTTGTATACACATTTAAATACAAATATAAATATATCTATATATATCCATGCATACATACATACATACATATAGCATTTCCCCTGTAACTGTCCGGCCACGCTGGGGCGTTGAAGCAGAGCTCACGGCTATTCTAATGTGAACGACGGTGAACTTGACGCTTCGTTAAAAAGCACTTTCAAAGTAACTGTGTAAAGGCAGTGTTACGTGTCTTCTCTCTCCCTCTCTCTCTCTCTCTTGCTCTCTCTCTCTCTCTCTCTCTTTCTTTTGGTTTTGATTTTTCCTGAGGCAGGGAGCCCCGTTCAAGTACCTTGGTGTGGTCAAACCCTAAGAATTGGCCGTTTGTCAGCACCAGGATCTAATAAGTCACCTACTCTGCCCTCCCAATCCCCGACCCCTCCCTCCACCGTGCAGATCTTGGCGCTGTGTGTGTGTGTGTTACCATGGCGATATAGAAAGAGCCCGACTGCAGGAGGAGAACTGAGGACCCTGCTGGTCATGAACCGTGTCGCCTTCCTCCTCAGCTTTTTTTTTTTTTTTTGACCAATTCAAAGGGATTTTTCTTCTTCTTCTTCTGTTTCTGCTTCTGCTTCTTCTTGTGAGAGCCAGACAGACCCAACAGGAGGCGTTCAACCCAGACTTCTGGGTTCCCTGCTCCACCGCCCTTCCCCTACCACCTTCCTCCTTGCTCTCTCCCACCCCATGAGCACCTGTAACCTGCAGGCATTTTTCTGAACAGGCGTCACCCACCTGCCGGGCGCCCCACTGCTAAACCAGCTGTCATTTACCTGTGTCAAAAAAAAAAACAGAGTTCAGGGAATAACCGAAGGGAACAGAGCCATTTATAAACTGCCTGCAGACTGTTTCACAAGGGTGTGGTAGCTGTACAATGTAAATAAGCCCCCCCACCTCCCTCCCCTTACCTGCCCCACCCCACCCCCTTCACCTGTGCTTCATGCATGTGTGAAATCAAACTGGGACAAACATGTTTTATAGACCACAAATGTCAGGTAAGTAAAGTTTGAGCTACTATTGAGATATAATTTCCATATAAAAAAAAATGTGCTGTATTTGTTGGTATTTCTCTTCAAATGCCTATTGGAAAAACTTAACTAGTGAGTTTTGGGGAGGGGGGGTCCAGTTCCCCCTCCCTGGAGTAGGGCCTGTCTACATGTGATTTCTTGTGGAATGTGTCTGGGTGTATAGATTTTCAAAGAGTATATTGTAATATAACTCGAAAGGAGACACAGACAGAAAACCTACACGATATCACGATTCAAAACAAAACAAAACGGGAAGGTGGACGGACAGACAGACACGCCGCTAGAAGTCTTAGAACCGGTCCTCTCTGGTGTTTTAGTTCAAATCCAGCTGACTGTTAACGTGTGTGGTACTCATACCTCAGTCAGCCATGTCAGAGCCCAAAGAACTTGATTTCATTTTACTCCCACCGCTAAGGTTGTGGTACAGAACAAGGTGGAACCTGAATGCCTCTGTGTGTGTAATACTTGATGAGG